>NW_006408613.1:378211-388697 GCF_000296735.1 Chrysochloris asiatica
CGTGGAGTCGATTCCGACTCATAGTGACCCTGAGTGTAAATCTTTACAGGAGCAGAAAGCCTCATCTTTCTCCCGTGGAACAGTTGGTAGTTTCGAACTGCTGACCTTGCTGCCCGATTCGTAACTACTACGCTACCAGAGTTCGTTACTATATTGTCCTAAAATAGCAACAGGTAGTAAAAATTAAAAATTAGCCCTTTACCTTAGTTTGAACAAGAGGTCTTTAACAGTTGGTTAAAATGGAGAAATTGTTTAAGGGTGATCAAATAGTTTAATAGAGTAAAATGGGAAATTTACAGATTGGGCTTCAGAAAGACTTGAATCCCTCACTTATAAACAACTGTGTCAACGAGTTGAGCACCAAGTTCTTTTAGAGACTATGAGGAAGTATATATATATACACGTAGTAGGTATTATGGATGAATTTGTGATCCCCACAAAAATATATGTTGTAATAGTGCCCTCTATGTGTGTTTATATAATACCCCTTGAGAATAAGATTTCTCTGTTATATTAAATAGACAATATCAATAAAGGGTATGTTTAAACCAATCAGTTTTGAGTTATAACAGGAACAGATTAGGTATTGAAGCAAGCAAGAATGGGGGAAATACAGATACCACAAGATAATGGTTTCCAAGGGACAGCCAAAAGGCAGAGGCAAGGCTGTTCCCCAAGAGCATACAGAAAGAACCTGCCTTTAGAGTTGGTGCTCTGAATTCAGATTTTGAATCTCTCCAACTGTGAGAAAATAAGTTTCTCTTTGTTAAAGACATTCACTTAAGGTATTTCCATTAATAGCAATACCAAGAAACTAAGACCATAGGCATTCAATAAGTTCCCCCTCCCCGCCGCCCCTTTTGTTCTCTTGCTTAGAAAGTAGTACCATGGTTTTCTTTTGTTTGTTTTGTTTTTTAAAATTTTCTCAAACCATACAGCAACACTTTCAAACCTCTTATATTTAATTATCTGTTTTTTTCCCCCGCCTACCAATACAGAGCCTAGCCACTAAACAGACAAATCAGATGGCATTAAGCCCATGGAATTAATTTCCCGGGTAGCCCTTTCGAGCAAGAGCTTATGTGGAACTTGGTATCTGACAACAATTGAAGTAGAGTTTCCAGTTTCTTTATGGTTAATTGTTGTTGGAAGATGCTGTTAAGTTGGCTCCAACTAATGGCAGCCCATATACAGATGAACGAAATGTGGCCAGGTTCTAAACCATGTCCTATGACTGGTTTCCATTGGCTTATTTTCAGAAATACTTTGCCAGGCCTTTCTTCCTAATCTAGAAACTGCCTTAGTCTAGAAACTCCACTGAAATCCATAGCCTCCACTACAAGATAAATAAATGATGGCTGCACATGAGATGAATTGGCCATGAATTGAAATTTGGTTTCCTGCATGATAGGTAAGAATTCTACCACTGAACACCACTGCCTTCTGATAAAACAATGTTGTGTATGTTGAATTAATTCTGATTTATAGTGGCCCTATAAATCAGAGTAGAACTACCTTTTAAGATCTCCATGGTTGTAAATCATTACTGAAGCAGCTTGCCTCATCTTTCTCCCATGGAGCAGCTGGTGGGCTTGAACCACCAGTCTTTTGGTTAACAGATGAACACTTAACCACTGTCCCACCTGGGTATTTTGTTTTGATTTTCACATGTGACTGTACTCCCTAACATCAGACGTCAGATTTCTATAAAAAATCATGAAACTTTTAAATTAACTTTAGGTAATTAATTGTATGTTAAAAGCACATATTCTTACCAAATCATTGTTGTTGTTAAGTGCTGTCGAGTTGGTTCCGACTCATGACCCTTATATAAGGTTTCCAAGGAGCAGCTGGTGAGCTTGAACTGCCATCCTTGTGGTTCAAAGTGATTTTGCAGTCTAGCAGAACATGATAACTCAGATCACTAGAAATTTTTTGATATTTTCAGTTGAAAAACTATTAGTTAAGTGGGAGTCCTACAGCAGATAAATTTTCCTCTCACTTAAGAGGAAGAGATTAGAGATTGTTAGTTGATATGGGATCCAGATGGGAGGAGGTTGATAGGAACAACAAATACAAGAGAACAAAAAAGATGATTATTTGATAGGACTGTTGTTGTTAAGTGCCGTTGAGTCATTTCCAACTCATAGTATAGGATTTACAAGACTTTAAAAATCTTTGTGGGAACAGAGCTACATCTTCCTCCATAGAAGCAGCTGGTAGGCTTCAACTGCCAACCTTGTGGTTCACAGTATTGTGCTTATCTTATGGATCCACCATGCTCCCATATGACAGGATATGGATTTCTTCTTCTTCTTCTTCTTGTCATTAGGTGCCATCTAGTCGGTACTGACTCATAGTGACCCTATGCACAACAGACCAAAATGCTGCCCGGTTCTAGACCAACCTCACAATTGTTGCCATGCTGGACTCCATCGATGCTGCCACTTTGCCAATCCATCTTGCTGGGGGTCTTCCTCTTTTTATCTGACCCTCCACCTTACCAAACATGATATCATCCAGTGACTGGTCCCTCCTGATAATATGTCTGAAGTATGAGAGATGAAGTTTGGCCATCCTAGCCTCCAAGGAGTGTTCTGGCTGCACTTCTTCCAACACACATCTATTGGTTCTTTTGGCAACCCATGGTACTTTCATTTAATCTCCTCCAACTCCATAAATCAAATGCATCAATTCTTCTTGGTCTTCCTTATTCACTGCCCAGCTTTTCGCATGAAATGGCATTTTCACATGAAAATACCATGGCTTGGGTCAGGTGCACCTTAGTTATCAAGCTGACATCTTTGCTCTTCAACACTTTAAAAAGGTCTTGTGTAGCAGCTTTGTCTAATGCAATACGTCATTTGATTTCTTGACTGCTGCTTCCATGAGAGTTGATGGTTGATTCAAGAAGAATGAAGTCCTTGACAACTTCAATCTTTTCTATTTTGATAAGAATGGTGTTTATTGGTCCATTGATGAGGATATTTTCTTCTTTTTTCTTAAGGGACACATATGTCTAGAATCCAGGTTCTGATGTTAGGGAGTATATGCAAGTGTTAAAAAATGAGGTATCTTTTCAAATTTTTGTTTAATTTCGTTTTTCAACCTCAGCATTATTAACATTTTGAATCAGAATATGTATTGTGTGAGTCTGTCCTATGCATTGTAGGATGATTACAAGCATCTTTGGCCTCTACCCACTAGATGACAGAAGCACCTCCTCACTACACTGTAATTGCCAGTTATGATAACCAAAAATGTTTGCTGACATTGCCAAATGCTTCCCGGGACACAAATCACCTCCAGATGGAAACCACTGATTTAATTGCATGAGGAACTATATAGTCATTGTGATGCTGAAGTCTCACTGGAATTATTATTCCGGATAATATCCAGTGTGCTAGAGACCTCTGGTAGCATAGTGTTTACAAATCGGGCTGCGGTCAGCAGTTCAAAACTACCAGCTGCTCCACGCCAGAAAGATGAGGCTTTTTGCTCCCGTGAAGATAAATAGCCTTGGAAACCCTGTACAGGGTTGCTATGAGTCGAAACCGACTCCATGGCACGTAACAACTACAATAACAAGAGGCCTTGGCTGTTCTGTTTTTCTTTCTTACTAAAAACAAAATTGCATACTGGAGTGAGTGCAAAGCTCATAGTTGTGAAGCAAAATGTCAGCAGTTTGAATCCAACAGCGGCACAGCGAGAGAAAGATGTGGCCCTCTCCTTTCGTAAAGAGTACAACCTTGGAAATCTTAAGGGCAATTCTACTCTGTCCTGTAGGGTTTTTCTGCAGGGGAATCCACTCAATGGTAACAGGGTTGTCCCTTTTTAAAAAGTGATTTAGTTTGGAATGGAGATGATTTCACATGACTTGCAAGCACTGGTGAAAGTGCGAAAAGAAAGATCCACTAACTCTCATTGCGAAAATTTACCATTGGTTAAAACATCACTCTTAAGGAAAATGCTCTTATTTTATAGGAATTTGAACTTTACTTTTCCTTGAAACAATTTAGCAAGTGGTTTGAAGCTGACACAGATACACTTTGTTCACAAAGTTTAGTCTTATTTCTATTACATCTGACATGTGTTCTGTACTTTAAGAATATAAAAATAAAACATCTCTCTCTAGACCACTTATAAATATTCTTAAAAAAATAAACTCTACGCAATTGCTATTGAATTTTGGCACGCACACATATTCTTTAAAAATGACAACAAAAACTCTCTTTTAAAAATTTTCCCTGGTGCCTACTTTAGCAAATTAAATCTATGCTTTATTATTTAAAAAAACCCCAACAAAACACGATTGACAAGTCTTCTTAAAAACCTTAGCTTATTATAGAAAATATCAGATAAGTACTTTTCCTTTCTGTATCAAGATAATAACGAAAAATCTTTATTGCCTTTTACTGTGTCTGAGTCATGATGACCCCATGTGCTACAAAGTAACCATAAGGTTTTCTTGACTGTAATCTTTACAGAAGCAAATTGTCAAGCCCTTTTTCCATGGCAGTACTACACATGAGTTTGAATCACCAACTTTAGGTTAGTGGTGACATTGTGTGCTGTTGAGAAGATTCTGATAGGTCAGAGTAGATCTGTTCTATAGGATTTTCTAAACTATAATCTTTATGAATACACGTTCTTTAAAAATGACAGCAAAAATTCGGATGTAGTGTTTTTTACCTGCTAATTGCAAGGTTGTTGTCATGTGCCGTTGAGACGGTTCCGACCCATAGCGACCCTGTATAGTGTTCCTGAGGAGCAGCTGGTGAGCTTGAACAGCTGATCTTGCAGTTAAAATGGCTTTGCATTAACCAACAAAGCCACACCAGGACACCAATTGCAAGGTAGGCAGTTCAAATCCACGAGCAGCTCCTTAGATACCGTGTACAGGCTTGCTGATTTGAAATTGACATGATGGCACAATCTTTATGGAAACAGATCATAAGATCTATTCTCACAAAGAGGCTACCATAAGTTCATACTGTTGATTTTTGGGTCGTGGTGCTGTAGAATAAGCACTAGACTGATAACTACAAGGTCACTAGTTCAAGTCCAGCAATGCTCCAAGGGAGAAAAATGAGGCAGTCTGCTCTGGTAAAGATTTATAACCACAAAAATCTTCTAAAGGGTTTCAATCAGTCAGAATTGATTTCATGGCACTGGATTAGTCCAATTTAAACCACATATGCCACCCAAAGACCTATAAGATAATAGATTAATATGTATTATGGAGTCCTGGTGTGGCACTGTGGGATAATGCACTGGACTGCAAGGTTGGTTTGAACTTCAAGGTTGGTGGTTCAAATTCACCAGCCATTCCTTGGAAATACTATATAGGGTCGCTATGAGTTGTAACCGACTCAATGGCACTTACCAAGAACAACATATATTATTATAGACTCTTAGCACAGACTCCTGATGTGGCACTGTAGGATAAGCATTGGACTGCTAACCACAAAGTCGATGGTTCAAACCCACTAACTGTTCCTCAGAACCCCTATACAACATCATTCTGAGTTGCAACCAACTTGATGACACTAACAACAACAGCATTCCCAGGACATATACAAGAATATCATGCTGATTTGGAAATATCTAAGAACATAAAGAAAAAATGATGTCTTTCTTCCAAATCTTTTAAGTACTAAGATTCATTGAATAATAAGAGTCATTGAGACTATACTATGAATTGGACTGCTGGTGTGGCACTGTAGGATAAGTGCTAGACTTGGAAACTCAAGGTCAGCAGTTCAAACCCACCAGCAGATCCTTGGAAACCCTATTCAGCATCGCTACAAGTCAGAACTGACTCAACGGCACTTCATAACAACACTATACTATGAATTATCTCTTTTTTATACATTCCTTTTAAAATGTAAGCATTTCCCCATGTTTATAAAAATTGCCCACAAAAATAATTTTAATGTTCTGTATTCCTCCATTTGCTAAATCATCCTCTTATAAATACTTCCAAGTTTTGCTAGTATGGTTGACACATATACTAGTGTATGTGACACATGCCATAGATGTTTTTGTGCTTAAGGTTTTCTTGAAGCATTTCATTTGCCCAGAGAAATTTCTAAAATACTAAATCAAAGGCTGTATTTTTATACATATTACTAAACAAGTTGTACAAATTTGTTCAACATCATTAAGAATAAAAGTTCCCAACATGACATTTTCCCAAATAATCATAATGAAACATGCTACTTAAGGGATTGTTGTTACGTGCCATCGAGTTGGTTCTGAACTCATAGCAACACAACAGATGAAACATTACCCTGTCCTGAACCATTTTCACAACTGTTGTATGTGTAAGCAAATTGTTGTTGTCACTGTGTCAATTCATCTCTTTGAAATACTTCTTATTGGCTGACCCTCCACTTTACCAAATGTGATGTCATTCTCCAGGGGCTGTTCCCTCCTGACAACACGTCCAAAGTAAGAGAGAAAAAACCTTGCCATCTTGCTTCAAAGATGTATTTCTTATAACACAGATTTGTTTGTTCTGACTGTATTTCTTATAACACAGATTTGTTTGTTCTTCTGGCTTGTCCATGGTACTTTTAATGTTCTTCACCAGCACTTAATTCAAATGCACTGATTCTTCTTTGGTCTTCTTTATTCATTGTTTAATTTTCACATGCATATGAGGCTAGTACAAACACCATGGCCTAGATCAGGTGTACCATCATCCTCAAAGTGACATCTCTGCTCTTTAACATGTTAAAGAAGTCTTTTGCAGATTTACCAAAAACAATATGTCCTTTGATTTCTTGACAGTTGTCAAGAAATCCATGAGGATTGATTTTGGATTCAAGCAAAATGAAGTCTTTGACAACTTCAATTTTTTTCTCCATTTATCATGAAGGTATTTACTGATCCGGTTGTGAGGATTCTAATTCTCTTTAATTGAAGTGCAATCCATACTGAAGGCTGTAGTCTTTGATCTTCATCAGTAAGTATTTTAAGTTCTCTTTGTTTTCAGCAAGCAAAGTTGTATTACAGGTTGTTAGAGTCTTCCTCCAATCCTGATGCCATGTTCTTCCTCATATCATTCAGTTTCTCAATTATTTTATCAGCATACAGTTAGAAGTATGGTGAAACTATACAACCCTGACATACACTTTTCCTGATTTTATGTCACTCAGTATTCCCTTCTACTATTCTAACTTGGTCTTGCACAGGTTCCTCATGAGCACAATAAAGTGTTCTGGAATTCCTGTTTTTGCAAAGTTATACATAGTTTGCTATGCATACAGTCAAATGACTTTGTATTTTCAACAAAGTACAAGTAAATAAGCATCTTTTTGGTATTCCCTGCTTTCGGCCAAGATCCATCTGAAATTAGCAAAGATATTCCTAGTTCCATATCCTCTCCTAAATCAGGCTTGAATTTCTAGCAACTCCCTGTTGATGTACTACTGCAACTGTTTTTGAATTATCTTCAGGAAAATTTTACTTGCATGTGATGTTAATAATTGGGATAGTTAAGTTTATGTGTCAACTTGACTGGGCCAGGATTCTCAGTGGTTGACAGTTAAGAAGTAGCAATTCCCCATAATGAGATCTGCTATAAGTATCCAATTAATTGAAAGGAACTTTCTTGGGAGTGTGTCCTGATTCTAATATATTGAACACTCAGGCAAACTCCCCCTCTTTTGTATTGGGTCTGGATTCTGCATCTGAATCATCATCTAGTCTCTAGATCTTCAGAGTTGAGCCAATGACTTGCCCTTCCTCATTTCTTCCAGTTACTTTAGCTTCTCTAGTCAAGAACAAGTTTCTTGACTGATGCTTCTGACATCAACTTTGGCCTTTTCTTTCTTTCCTGTCTTTATAGTGACTTTTTTTTTTAATTCTTTTTTTCCCCCATTGTCATTAATGTATTTAAAAGTACAAAAAAAATAAGAGAGAAATACAATTGGTGAAGGGCTTGAAAACTGTATCTTGAAAGGAATATTCTTAAATGGTGTTAGTTTTCTTCATCTATTTGGAAAACAGGTCTATGGGAAAGGGATTAGACTATGGAGGAAAGAATTACAACCAGCAAGTTAAGGTTAAAAGGAAACTTTTCAATACAACATAAAACAAAACTCTCTCAAAGTACAATGCACCAAAATGGAAGCAGATTTGTATAAGAGAGTAAAGTGTTGATTTCTGGAAGTGCTCAGCAGATGTTGCATAATCACTAGGACCTCTCAGTGGAGAGCTCATTTTATTCATTCTCCATCTTCCACATGCATATTGAAAATACTATAGCTTGGGACAGGTATACCTCAGTCCTTAAACTGATACCTTTGCTCTTGAACACTTTAAAGTCTGCAGCATATTTCTTTTTCTTCTTCTTCTTCTTTTTTTTTAATGATTTATTGTGAATTATGTGATAGTTTACATGGGAGAACATTAGCTTTATATTCATCCTATCTTATTTCATTTCACTGCCATGGTTACAATCCCCTCCATGCATCACCAACCAACCAAAGAGTATAACCTGCAAGTCTACCCCCTGGTCATCAGCATACAGCCCCTCTCCCTCTCTGGGTCTAGAGTCCCCAGCCTCTCCATCTCTCCATGCCATCATCTCTGCCTTTGTCTCTGGTTTCACTGCTTCTCTGGGTAGGGACCCGTTCTCAGCTCTTGTCCCTTGATAGTCCCAGGGACCTCAACTTCTGGACTGCAAAGTCAATCACTCTCCTCCTTTTGTTACAAAACAGCTACATTTCCATTTCTAATCCTCACAGTCAGTCCTGATAACAATTATTCACTATTGTACCACAAGAGACCTATCTGCATCTCCCTTCATCAGCCTCACCCAGACAGATTGCATACTACTCAGTAGAGATTCTACCTTTGTCTGTGCCCTCTGGATCTAGGCTTCCTCTTGAAAGCTTATAAGCCAGTCACTGCTTGCCTTTGTAGCCACCCTCCCCCTCATTTTGGGTATCCAGTGCCCAAGTTGCCCACTCTTGTCTACTCTGTGTATAGAGAGGGTGGGAATGATCCTCAGTAAAGATTTGTTCCATCTTTTGAACTACTGCATCCATAGGTGTAGGTCAAGTTCATCAAATTGTGTCAGATTACTCTTTTTTTCCTCTTCTTTCTTCTTCTAGTTGAGCTCTGATCATCCAGTCATTGAAGCCAGGCCAAGTGAGTATTATCTGCAAGTGTGGGTGTTCTTATGCATAAGCCCTCTCTTCTTATCAGCTGGATGCTTCACTTTCCACTGTAGTCATCTGTGGCTATGTCACTAACTCTGGGCCCAAGAGTCCCCAGGTCTTGCCACACTGCTGGTCAACCAGGTCTCCACCCATGTTCACAGGAATCTATTGAACATTGTAGGACTTAGCTCACAGCTTCATTGCTGTTTTTTTCCTCACATCCCCTTATCGGTGACGAACGTGGTCACCAATTGCAGCATATTTCTTGACTGATGCTTCCAAGGAGAGCTGCTTCTATGAGCGGATCCAAGCAAAATGAATTATTTGAAAACTTCAATCTTTTCTCTATTTATCTTGATGTTATTTATTAGTCAAATTATGAGGAATTTTGTGTTCTTGAGATTAAACTCTACTGAAGGATGTGATAGTTGATCTTCATCAGTGAGCATTTTAAGTCTATTGATCTAGTGACCTTTTTGCTTTCTTCAGTTATGATGTTCTTGATGTCACCCCACAACTGTACTGGACTTCAGTCTTTAGTGTCTAGTGCATCAAATCTGTTCTAAGATGGTCTCTGAATTCAGGTGGGAAATACTCAAAGTCATATATTTAAAAATTTTTTCTTTAGCTTCATCTTGAACTTGCATATGAACAATTGCTGGATTTGTCCAGAGTTAGATTCTGGTCTTGCTTTCGCTAGTAATATTGAGATTCTCCATTACCTTTTGCCACAGATACAGTCAAATTATTTCCTGTGTATTCCATCTGGTGATGTACATGTGTATAGTTATCATTTATGTTGTTGAAAAAACTATTTGCAATGAATCAGTCATCAGTCTGGCAACATTTTATCATGTAATCTCCATCATAGTGTCTATTACCAAGGCCATATTTAACAAGGTCTTCCTCTTTGTTTCCAACTTTCATATTCCAATCATCAGCAATCATCAATTCATCTTGATTGCATATGTGATCAGTTTCAAACTCATGAAGTTAGTAGAATTCTTCACTTTCATCATCTCTGGCTTTAGTGGTTGATGTGTAAATTTGAATAACTGTGGTGTTAACTGGTGTGCCTTGAGGCATATACGTATTATCTTATCATAGCATTGTCCATCAAGACAGATCATGAAATGCTTTTTTTGAAGGTAAATACAACACCATTCATATACCTGTGAGATTCAAATTGGCCAGTACCAGACCATTACAGCCCAACAATGCCTAAGATAGTGTTCTTTATGTGTTCATTTCATTTTTGATGACTTCCAATCGATGCTTTTGAGTTACAGAGTTGGAAGAGAATATTGAAAGTG
>NW_006408613.1:389262-396877 GCF_000296735.1 Chrysochloris asiatica
ACCTTCCAACACCATATCAGACAGTGTTCCACCATTATTCATAAGATTTTCAGTGGTTATCCCTTCAGAGTGATCTGTCTCTCCTTCTTCCTAACCTATCTTAGTTTGGAAATTCTTCTGGAACCTATCCACCATAGGCAACTCTGCTAGTATTTAAAATACTGGTTTCATAGCTTCCAGCATCACAGCATCACACAAGTCATCAGAGTGTGACAGACTCACAGTGACCCAGTATAGAGATTTCAAGGCTAATAACATACTCAGATCTAATCAAGAAATAAAAGTTGATTTGCTGTTTGTATTTTGTGTTCACATATATTTGCTAATATTTACTTCTATAATTTTTCATCTATTCTCTTCTAAACCTGATTTCTTTTATCTATATTATGACTTTTTAAAATTGACTTTCAATTTTGACACGTTGTTGTTGTTGATTGCTGTCATGGAGTACTTCCTGACTTATGGAGACCCAATGGGTGTAAAGGAGAATCACTTCACAGGGTTTTCAAGGCCATGACTTTCCTGAAGCAGATTTCTAGGTCTCTCTTTTGAGACACCTCTGGGTGGGTTTCAGTAATCAACCTTTTGGTAAGTGGTTGAGCACTTAACCATTTGCACCACTTCTTAAATTGATATGGTTGTAAAATTAATGCAAGAAATTCCCATTACTCTACTGTAATGGTTAGGGTTTTGTGTCAACTTGACTAGGCCCAAATTTCCAGAAGTTTAGCAGTTGGGATGTTATTATTCTCATGGCGATGAAACCTAATACAGGCATAGTTAGACTGGCTATGAATGCCAATTAATTGAAGGAATCTTTCCTTGGGAGTGTGGCCTGCTCTCAATATAATGGACATGCAGAAGGGACTCTTTTTCTCTCTTCTTCTGGGGACCTAGGGCTCTGCAGTTGTAAGTTCTTTCCTTGATAATAAACATCTCTCTATATATACATATATATGTTTTACTGGTTTTGCTTTCTCTAGAAAGCCCAGCCTAAGACATCTACCTTTTTTTTTTTTAACCAATTATTCACAATTATGTCCCATTTGCTTTAACATTCCATGTCTCTTTATATATTTTTACATATGTATATGTAATTTTTTTCTGAATTGCAAGATAAAAAAGAGTACACAATTATTTACAATGTAGAAGACAAGGGGATAAAGAATTAGGAAGTTTAGTGATTTCATAGACGGTCTACTGGGTTATTCAATATCTCACAAATGTTCATTCCTGTAGCCACATCTCTTCTGATTCATTCTTTGAACTCTGGTCTACAATCAAGTTCAATTTTGGGTGGTTCTGTAAAGTTTTAGTATCTTCATGTTTTCGTCCTTAGCATAGCAAATGGTTGTTGACTATTTCAATTAATATATTGAGTCATTTTTCTAGATAATTGTTGTTGGCACTTCACAAGTTAACAGTTAATCTACATACCAACCATTATGAAGTAGATATTGTTATTTTTATCTATCTAAAGTTGAATTTATGTAAAAGTAAAATTCAGGCTTTAAATTCTCATTTGTCTTCTTTCAGTTTGTCATACTATGGTTGTTTGCATGTTGCTTTAATGTTGGAAGCTATGCCATTGGTATTTTAAATACCAGTAGGGTCACATATGGTGGACAAGCTTTAGCTGAGCTTCCAGACTTAAGACAGACAAGAAAAAATGACAGGCAGACTACTTCTGATTGATTGGCCACTGAAAAACCTTATGAGTAACAGCAGAACATTGTCAGATACAGTGCAAGAAGATGAGTCCCTCAGATTGGAAGGCACTCAAATATGACTGGGGAAGAGGTGCTTCCTCAAATTAGAGTTGAACATTGTGATATGAATGGAGCAAAACTTCCAGGAGCTTCAGTTGCTGAAGGGCCACAGTTCAAATTGAGAAGAAGCAACTGAAAACATCCATTAATAATCAGAACATAGAACATACAAAATATGAATCTAGAAAAATTGGAAGTTGTAAAAAATGAAATGGAATGACTAAAGATTGATATCCTAGGCATTTATGAGCTGAAATAGATTAACATTAACCATTTTGAATTGGACAAAGACATGGTTAATATGACAGGAATGGCAAATTGAAGAGGAATGGCACTGCATCCATTGTCAACAGATAATGCCATCCATTACAGGATATTCTCCATACACCTACAAGGAAGATCGGCTAATATTGTGGTTAAAATTTAGGCACCAACCACTAAAGCCAGAGATGATAGAACTGAATAATTCTACTAACTTCTTCCGTCTGAAATCGATCAAACATGAAATCAAGATGCATTGATAATTGCTGGTGATTTGAATGGGAAAGTTGGAAACAAAGAGGAAGGGTCATGTGAAAGAGATCATTTTCAAAGAATTGGAAAATAGGTGCTTGGAGACAGAAATGATGTCGGAGAACAAATGATAGAATTTTGCAAGACCAATAACTTATTCATTGCAAATACCTTTTAAAAATAACATAAAAAAATATCTATACACATCTACCTCATGAGAGCTAATAATGCACAGGAATCAAATAACTTAATCTGTGGGAAGAGATAGCGGAGAAGCTCAGTATCATCAGCCAAAAGAAAGTCAATGATAGAGTGTGGAACACATCACCAACTGTTCATATACAACTTTAGGCTGAAGATGAAGAACATTAAAATGAGTCCATAAGAGCTAAAGTATGATCTTAAATGTAGAGACCATCTCAAGAACAAATTTGATGCAGAGCAACTAATTACCAAAGACCAGAGTTGTGGAATGATATCAAGAACATGATACCTGAAGAAAAGAATAGGCCATTAAAAAGAAAGAAAAGACCAAAATGGATGTCTTAAGAAACTCTGAAACTTGCTTTTGAGCATAGAGAAGTTAAATCAAATGGAGTAAATAAGGAAGTAAAAGAGCTGAGCAGAAAATTTCAAAGGACAGCTTAAAAATACAAATTCAAGTACTATAGTGAAATATACAAAAACCTGGAGAAAAAGTTAAGTCTCAACTTGTAATATTGAAGGAGTCTATGTGGAAAATACTGAATAATTCAGAAAGCATCAAATAAAGAAGAAAGGAATACACAGAGTCACTTTACCAAAAACAATGGTTGATGTTCAACCATTTCAAGAGGTAGCATGTGATCAAGAGCCACTGGTACTGAAGGAAAAGTACAAGCTGCTCTGAAGTCATTGGTGAAAAGCCAGGCTCCAGGAACTTATAGATGACAAAATGAAATCCTTGAGCAAGCTGAGGCAGCACTAGAGGAACTCACTCATCTATGCCAAATATTTTAGAAGGCAACTGATTGGAAGAGATCCATATTTTTTCCCTTTTCAAAGAGAGGTGATCTAGTAGACTGTGGACATGATTGAACAATATCATTAATGTCACATGTAAGTTAAATTGCTTAAGGTAATTTTTAAATGGTTACAGCACTACATTGACTGGGAGTTGCCAGAAATTCAAGCTGGATTCGTAAAAGATTGTGAAACTACGGATGACACTGCTGATTCGAGATGGATTCTGCCTGATGTTAACTTGGGTTTTTGTGAATATGCAAAGGTTTTTGACTTCGTGGATCATGACAGACTATGGATAGCATTATGAATAATGAGTGTTTCAGAACACTTAATTGTGCTCATGAGTAACTTATACATAAAGCAAGAGGCAGTCTTCAAACATAACAAGGGGATACTGAAGTATTCAAATTCAAGAAAGATTTGAGCCAGGGTTGCATCCTTTTACCACACTTATTCAATCTGTATGCTGGCATCAGGGCTGGAAGAAGACTTGTTGGAAGTGAAGAGTACTTAAAATACTGATGAAGATCAAGACTACATACAGCCTTTAGTGTAGAATTAACCTCAATATAAATAAAACAAAAATCCTCACAAGTGGTACAGTAAATAACATCATGATAAACGGAGAAAAGTTTGAAGTTATTAAAGACTTCATTTAGCTTGGATCCACAATCAACAATCATACAAGCAGCAATCAAGAAATTAAAGAACTTACTGCATTTGGTAAATCTGCTGCAAAAGAACCCTTTAAAGTGTTAAATAGCAAGTATTTTAATTTGAGGACAAGGGTACAACTGACCTAAGTCAGGGTATTTTCAATACCCTCAGAAGTTGGACAATGAATAAGGGAGACCATAGAAGAATTGATGCATTTGAATTACGTGTTGGAGAATAATAATAAAAGTACCACAGATTGCCAGAAAAACAAACATATCAGTGTTGGAGGAATACAACCAGAATGTTCCTTAAAAGCTAGTATGGCTAGACTTTGTCTCTCCTACTTCAGGCATGTTATCAGGAAGGACCAGTCACTGGAGAAGGACATCACGTTTGGTAAAGTAATGGGCTCAAATGTAACAATAATTTAACTGTGTTATATTCTATTGTGTGTAGGGTCACTATGAATCCAAACTGACTTAAAGGTACATAATAACAACAACAAACTCTCAGTTAGCTAAGGGCAGAGAGCATAGATGCTCTATAACCTTTTATCTGAATCAGATACCCCTAGCAAGACAGCCTTTTTGTAACTTTTATTGCGTTAGAACTATCTGAGACTTTTGTCAGATAAAAATGTTAAAGGTGTGTCTGTTTTTTGATAATAAAGTGCATTTAGGAATTTATGACTCAGTAATAAAAACTTGGTCTGGCATAACAAGAGGCATTTGAGCTCCCAGAACAAGAAGGATTTGTTTTTCCAGTAGATGACAAAACCTGGCTTGATCATGGCTTGTAGGAATGTAGCACCCCTAAAAAGGACCCTAGCATTTTAGAGGATTTTGTTTATATGACACTAAGCCCCAAATGACCTTAAATTCTAAATAAAAGTTTCATGGGCAATTTGTATAAGAGGCTTGTTTTTAAAGAAAATAAATTGTATGACAGGTTTATTATATATATTGCAAACTGGACTAGTGAACATTTTGTTAAACGTTTAAAAATCTTTAATTTAAGATCTTTCAGTACATAAACCTTGCATAACAAAATCTAGCAGAAATCTATAAAATCTAAACACATTTATAAAAGAAAAGATGGTGTCACATAAATTTATATTCTGAAGCTTTCAGGGTGGTTAGACTGTGTTGGAAGACATACGATATTCTCTTTGTCTCATTGTTTTACTTACATGACAGGTCTCAGTTCAAATGAACTTTCAAAGCATGTTTTCCAGTTTGCATCCTGTGTCATTGGTCAAGAGAGATCTGTTTAATATAAGGTGTCAATAAAGCCAAGGTTATGAAGTGTAAAAATAATCAACATTATTTCCCCACAACTGCACATATTTAATGATGCTAGCTAATACGTTCTATATCTTTTGCTTACAATACTCCATAATCGTACAGAATAGACATGTTACACATGTTTACATGCATTTATCCAGAAGAAAAAAAGGCAGCATGAAGATTTAAGAATGTAGAAATTCACAAAAATTAGGAGAGAACTAGCCAACAATCTATAGTGGTGTTCTTTGCTATTCACGTGGGGCAATATTAAATACCTATTAGTATTGTATTTTAAGTAATTCACATGAACAATCAATCATGATCTCTAGGTTACATGATCTCTGCGCTGGAGATGCATATTTTTTTCTTTGGGTCATAAGATTTTAACCTGTTTTATTTTTACATATTTCCAAAGAAGATAATTAGAAAGATCAAGGAAGCTTATATTAACATGGAATGGAAAATCTGAAAAGATTAAACACAGTTTAATATCAGAGGAAAGACGTTATGACTATCCTCTTAGTATAATGCAGTGCCATTGTATTGCTAAGTCCTTTCATTTCAGAGAACCTGAATTAACTGGAATCAATACTCCAGGTTGATTTTTTCCCTTTTAATTCTAGGAAATATTATCATTAGTTATGGTCAATGTAGATTTGATCTTATTGGTGGCACTTAAGACCATCTGAAGTCCCTGTATGGTGAAAACTGTAAACTCACTTGGTTGCTAACAAAAAGGTTGTTGATTCCTGTCCACCCAGAAGTACCTTGAAAGAAAGACTTGAAGGTCTACTTTTGAAAAGTCAGCCCTTGAAATCCCTGTGGAGCATGAAAAAGATCATTCTAAGTCTTTCATATTCATGAGACAGATTTTTATTTGTGATGCTACAAGAGACTCTACTGCTCTTTTGCCAGTGGAGGCATCTGTAGCTTGAATAGAAGATTTAAAAGTAGGGTGGGAATGGGAATTTTGTGTAAACATGAATGGGACTGAATAAACAGAGGTGCTGATGTTTTATGTCTTGATAAAACATCATGCCTTTGATATTTCTGAAGATGTCTCTGGAGGCCACTGCTGCAGCTCTGTGGGTGCAGTGCAGTGCTTACTAAGTGCAGCTATGACTTACATTATGTTTTCTGGTTTTTAATAATGTCTTTAATCACCACATGAATATTTATAAATTGTTGGAACTAGAATGTACCAAAAATTACTCTCCAAGCACCATTTCCATCTCTCCACTGTGTACATTTTTTTCTGTCTTCTCTTGCAGCTGTTCTCTCATTTCCTAGAAGCTGCGTACAAAATAAAAATGAAATCATTTCTGTATGTGTCATAGAGGCCATTCTTTGGTTCTACAGGGAGCTGTGTTGGATACAGCAAACACATGGTCATTGTAGTGTGTGACTGGGATTCAGTCACAGACCACAAGACAAAGATGCCAGTGGGAAATGGCAATTACTCTGTTTCTGGTGTATCTGCTAGCAGTCAAGGAAACTTGTTTGCTCTTTGTTTGTTTGGTTTACTGTTTGTGTGTGTGGCACATTTGCTAATTTAATTTCCCACAACATCTTTCAAAAGCACAGTCTTCCTCTACCTGTTCTAGGGTGTGTACATAAATTCATTTTGGTTGCTTTGAATAGACATTTACATATTTATCTAAGACATT
Organism: Chrysochloris asiatica; assembly: GCF_000296735.1. Taxonomy (NCBI): domain Eukaryota; kingdom Metazoa; phylum Chordata; class Mammalia; order Afrosoricida; family Chrysochloridae; genus Chrysochloris; species Chrysochloris asiatica. Next base: position 396,160 of record NW_006408613.1, read on the forward strand.
GCTTCTTAGGATTTTGATGGTTTCACATCTGGACTATTTCAAGTTTATCCTTCTTGGAATCAGTGTTGCGAATGTTTTCCCCCGGGACAGTTCAAGAGTCTGATGTCAACATGATGTTCTCTAATTACATGGGTTCATGCAATTTTTAACTCCATAGACATATGTTCTTTTATTTAAGGCCTTCCTTCTTCTACCTCTCTTTATATATCATCTTTAATTTTGCTCTTTTCCCACTGCCTCTATCACATGTCCTTTTCCCAATTTCATCTTGGTTGTCTTCTCTTGGGTAAAAGAAGTAGAAATGAAAGCATCAGTCAACCTGAATTCTCTACCTTTCTCTGTGAATAACTGGCCAAATTAATGCTGTGTCTAAGAATATTTTAATATTTTGGTTTGGATTTGTGAAGTTATTTTTAAGGTAAAGTAATAATTACAATGGTAGGGCTGTTTGAAGATCAAACAAGACAATACAAGGCCAAAAATTTTGTAAATTTTAAAGCTCAATAAAAATGTAAGATCTTGTTACTATATAATCATAAAATCCACTATTTTCATGTTTCTTTCTTGCTAGCCTATCTATTGTATCAATTCTGCTTTGTTAAATGTTTATTATTATGTTGAACACATGAGATAGTGGATTTTCAAATATTTTGACCAATAAAAATGGCAATTTCATGTGATTTATCCTAATAATGAAAATATAAAACTATTACAATTA
>NW_006408613.1:396977-427581 GCF_000296735.1 Chrysochloris asiatica
ATGGCTGAAATCTCACACAGTACCATCAGATAAATTATGATATAAAATTTTATCTACATCTTATTTTTCTAGGGTATTAGCTTACTGCTATAACTCTACTAGTTTACTTTGAATAGCTGTTGGTGTACTTTTTTATCTTTTTACTTTAGAGATAAGGAATTTCCTTAAATATCTTGTAATCATTTATTATCTGTTCACATTTAAGAATGGCATAATAAAAGCTGAGTTGAATCTATATTATCATTGTTGTTGTTGTCATTAAGTGTTTTTGAGTTGGTTTTGATTCATAGCAATCATTGTATAGGGTTTCTAAAGAGGAGCTGTTGGGTTTGAACTACCAACTTTGGGCCTAGCCGTTCACTGATTATCTTATAGTACCATTCCATAACTCTATATTATCATTGTTATTTTTAAGTACCATTGAGTCAGTTCTGACGCTTAGCTACCCTGTATAAGATTTCCAAAGATCAAATGGTGGGTTTGAACTACTGGTCTATGGTTACCAGTCTAGTACTTATCCTACGATGCCACACCAGAACTTTTCATTTGTCAGGAATTATTTAGGAGCTTTGCTTTGGAGTAATTTGATGGGAAATTGATCATTATTCGGGTGATTTCTCAAATAATAGAAAATGGTATCTTTAGTCTGGACTATTTGATTTTTTGATAAACTTCTTTCCTTTCTTAACGATAGATATTTGATTTTTGTTCTTCTAATTCTTGTTGGAGTGGTAGAAAAAGGTTAAGGTGGAGTAATGAAGAGCGACTCTTAAATATACATATTTTAATTAATCTGTTTTTCAGATCCCTGGATCAATTCTAGCCTGTATATATAGAATAGCTCAAATCTCACTGTCATCAGCCCTGGGCTTTATCTTCATCTGCCCTTTGGGAGATTTTAGAAAAGGTGATTTACTTTACTCTGCTGTATTAGTCAGTTTGTTTCACTGTGGTGGCTTGCATTTTTCTGTGATGCTGGAAGCTATGCCATGGGTGTTTAAAAACCAGCAGGGTCACCCATAGTGGACAGGTTTCAGCTGTGCTTCTAGACTAAGACTGACTAGGAAGATTGAGAGATGGAAATACTTCAGAATATTATTTAGTTACTGAAAACCTTATGAATACCAATGGAACACTGCCAGATAGCACCAGAATATTGGATATTGAAATATTATGAATAGTCCTGGAATTTTGTCAGATATAGTGCTAGGAGATGAGCCTCTCAGGTTGGAGTGTACTCAAGATATGACTGATGAAGGTCTGTCCTCTCAAAGTAGAGTTGACAATGATGGCACAAATGGAGTAAAGCTTTTGGTACCTTTATTTGCTTATGCAGCACAACTCAAAATGAGAAAAAATTGCTGCAAGCATCCATTAATAATCAGAATATGGAATGCACTAAGTATAAATCTAGGAAAATTGGAAGTTGCCAAATATAAAATGGAATGCATAAAGATCAATATCCTAGACGTTACTGAGTGGAAATGAACTGTTATTGGACATTTTGAATCTGACAATTATAGGGTTTACTATGCCTGGAATGACAAATTGAAGACAAATGGCATCACATTCATCATCAAAAAGAACATTTCAAGGCCTATGTTGGAGTATAATGCTGTCTGTTATAGGATAATATCCATATGTCTACAAAAAAAAGTCCAGTTAATACCACCATTATTCAAATTTATGTATCAACTACTAAAGCCAGTGATAAAAACTTGAAAATTTCTACTAACTTCTTCAGTCTGACATTGATTAAACATGCAATCAAAATGTATTATCCATTACTGGTGATTAGAATGCAAAGCTTAGAAACAAAGAGGAAGGATCTGTAGTTGGAAAATATGGCCTTAGTGATAGAAATGATGCTAGAGATCACATGACAGAATTTTGCAAAATCAATGCCTTCTTCATTGAAAATACCTTTTTAAAATAGCATAAAAGATGTCTATACACAGAGACTGCACCAAATAGAATACACAGAAATCAAATCGACAATATCTGTGCAAAGAGATGGTTTTAAAGCTCCATATCATGAGACAAAATAAGACCAGGGTCAGACTGTGAAACAGACCATAAATTGTTAGTATAAAATTTCAGGCTGAAGCTAAAAAATTAAAACAATTCATGAAAGTCCCATCTGAATTTAGAAATCATCGCAAAACAGAGTTGATGCATTTTAGGCACTTCTGATTGAAGGCAAGAAGAGTTGTGGGATGACATCAAGAATGTCATACAGGGAGAAAGCAAAGGTCATTAAGAAAATGTAAGGAAGGAAAAGACCAAATTGTATGTCCGAAGAGACTCTGAAATTTGCTCTCCAGCATGGAGATGCAGAAGCAAATGGAATAAATTAGGAAGCAAAAGAATTGAACCGATAATTTGAAAGGACAGCTCGAGAAAACAAAATCATACATTATAATGAAATGTGCAAAGATCTGGAGTTAGAAAACTAAAATGGAAGAATATGCTCAGCCTTTCTCAAGCTCAAAACACTGAAGAAAATATTTAAGTCTCAACCTGCATAATTTAAGGATTCTAATGAGTAAAATATCTGATGTTAGATGGATCTTGATTGAAAGCAGCAAATATCAGAAGGATGTTTACCTGTACTTTATTGTCTACACAGTGGCTTTCTCCTGTGTGGATCATGACACACTATGGACAACATTGCAGAGAATGAGTATTTTGGAACACTTACTGTGGTCATGAAGAACCTGCACGTAGACAAAGAAGCAATCATTCAAACAGAACAGGAGACAGTGAATGGTTTTTAAATCAGGAAATGTATGCATCAGTGTTGTATTCTTTCAACATACTTATGTACTCTGTATAATGAGCAAATAATCTGAAAATCTGAATTATATAAATAAGAATGTAGCATTATATAAATAAGTGTTTAATGCCACCTTATATACATAAAAATGTAGGATTGCCCGATGACTCATTAACAATTGTGATATACAAATAATGTAACGCTGTTTGATGATAGTAAAGAGGACTTAAAATACTTATTGATGAAGAGCTGGGTTACACCTCAATTTAAAGAAAACAAATCATCATAAATGGACCAAGAAATATCATCACAATAATGGAGAACAGTTTGAAGTTGTCAAACACTATATTTTGCTTGAATCAACACTTATGGAAGCAGCAGTCAAGAAATCAAATAGCACATTGCTTTAGGCAAATCTGCTGCACAAGATCTCTTTAAGTGTTGAAGAGCAAGATGTCTATTTGATGACTAAGGTTTGTGTCTGACCCAAGCCTTAGTATTTCATTAGCAATGAATAAGAAAGACTGTAGGATAATTGATGTATTTGAGTTATGGTGTTGGAAGAGAATATTAAAGGTACCATAGACTGCTAGAAAAATAAACAAATCTGTGTTGAAAGACTGCTCCTTAGTAACCAGGATGGAGAGATCTTCTACTCATACTTTGTACATATTATCAGGAGGGTCCAGTCCCTGGAGAAGAACATCATGCTTGGTAAAGTGGAGGCTTAGTGAACCAGAGGAAAACCCCCAATGAGATGGAGTATAATAGTGACAGGGGAAATGGACTGAAATTTAGCAATGACTGTAAGGTTGTTACAGCTGTTTCTTTGTGTCGTGTGTAACATTGCTTTGAGTCAACACCGTCTCAACAACACCTAACAAACCTTAGTCATCATGTCACTTCATCTTCTGTGGATCACTTTCCTACTCTCTATGATGGATTAAGTCTCTGGTATGGGGCTGTAGGCTCAGCACTGGACTGAGAACCACAAGGTCAGCAGTTTAAACTCACCAGCTGCTCATCAGAAACACTTTACAGTCACTATGCATCAGAACTGATTTGATGGCACTTAACAACAACTTGGTGGATTAAGAAATCCTGATGAGCCACTGTAGCATAAGCAATGGACCTCAAAGGCTAGTTTGAATTGTAGTATCATTGGTTCAAACTCACCAGTCGTTCCTGGGAAACACTATACAGGGTATAACATTTTGAACACATCAAGTTACGAATCAGAACTGACTGGATAACAAGATTAAACAAAACAAAACAAAAAATCACTGTTATCTAATGAATTCCAACTCATAATGATAAACTATAAACAATGACTTCTTGTGATGAAGAAAGTTGGGTAAATAGTCGGTCTACTCTCTTTAAAGTGAAAGTATTATTTTAAAGTTTGTTAAAATCTTATAACTAAAGCTAGACTGGTACTATCTGACAGTGTTTCATTGTTAGTCATAAGGTTTTCAGTGGCTAATCATTTGTAAGCAGCCTCCTCTCTTCTTCCGAGTCTGTCTTAATCTGGAAAATTAGCTGAAACCTGTCCAGCGTGGGTACCTTGCTGGCATTCAAAATACTGTTGGCATAGCTTCCATCATTAAAACAACACAAAAGCATCACAACAGCAGTACACACTTTGTTGTTGTTGTTATTGCTAGTTGCTGTCAAGTTGGTTCTGACTCATAGCGACCATGTATAGTATTTCTGGGGAGCAGCTGGTGAGTTTGAACAGCCAACCTTGTGGTTTGCAGTCTAGTGATGACCCTATATTACCACAAGACTGTGCACCACTGGAGCAATAAATAACATGATGATAAATAGAGAAAAGGTAAAAGTTGTCAAAGATTTCATTTGCTTGGACCCACCACCAACACTCATGGAAGCAGCAGTCAAGAAATTAAACAATGTATTGCATTAGACAAATCTGCTGCACAAGCCCTCTTTCAAAGTGTTCAAGAGCGGAGATGTCAGTTTGAGGACTATAGTGCACCTGACTCGAGTCATGGCATTTTAAATAGCCTCATATCATGTGAAAGCTGGACAACAAATAAGGAAGACCATAGAAGAATTGACACAATTCAAGACAATTTGAGTTATGGTGTTGGAGAAGAATATTAAATGTACCATAGACTTCCAGAAGAAGACGTACAACCAGAATGCTTTTTAGAAGACAAGATGACCAGACTTTGTCTCTCTTTGGACATATTATCAGGAGGAACCAGTCCCTGGAGAAAAAGAATGAGACCCCCAATGAGATGGATTGGCACAGTGGCAGCAATAATGTACTCAAAAGTAGCAGTGTTGTGAGGATGGCACAGGCCTAGGCAGTGTTTTGTTTGTTGTACATAGTCTCGATGGTATATAACATCATCATCAACAGCAACAAAAGCTAGACTAGAGGCCGAGTGTGGCACTGTAGGAAAAGCACTGGACCACAGGGTGTGTGATTCAAACTTACCAGCCACTCTTCAGACACACTATACAGGGGTCCCTGTGTGTTGGAACTGACTTGATAGCACTAACAACAACAACAACAACAAAACTAGACTAGAAAAGCTTGAGCAAAGATTTTAAAGTATTCAAATTCTCTTTTGGACAATTTGAAGTCTGAACACAGCAAGTTATGGGGTTTTCCAAAACGGGGATGGGAGAATAATTAACTATTTAACCTCTGCTTTAAAAAAAAAGACATATTGCTGATTTATGTGGTAATCATATTGAGCAAGTACAGATCAAATTTTGATGTAATGTTTTCTTTGAAGATATAATTTAACTATTTTAGGATGTTTTGCTTCAGATGTGACCAAATCTTTATTCAACACAAAACTAATTATTTTTCTCTATATAAATTATGATACTGTATTTCATAAAAACACATTTTATTTGTTGCTGCTTGCCTTACAATCAGTTCAGGTTCACATCAAACTTGTATAGGGTTTTCAAGAGTGGTTGCTGTGTTTGAACTGAGGATTTTGTGGTTACTAGTCCAGCACTTAAGGAGCTCTGGTAACGCAGTGGTTATGAATCGGGCTGCGAACCTTAAGGTCAGCGGTTCGAAACTACCAGCTGCTCCGCAGGAGAAAGATGAGGCTTTCTACTCCCGTAAAGATTTACACCCTCAGAAACCCTGTACAGGGTCGCTATGGGTTGGAACCGACTCGACGGCACTTAACAACAACAAGTCCAGCACTTGAAATTGTTGGATAAGAGAAAATGTTCTGTTATTTGTTAAAATATTCCTATTTAATACCTACCTGGGATCATGGAAAGAATGAGTGTTTTGTTAGAAGGAAAATAAAGGAATATACTTGTCAAGTATTATTGTTGCTCTTTCACAGAAGAGTAATTTGAGGTTTACAAAAAATTTTAAATGTCCAAATTGAAACTAGAATTCAGATTTTTTATTTTGTAATTGAGAGATCATTCTTTTATACCATGTGGTATTCCATTTTTCTGTATGGGTTTCTTTGCTGAGTTTGGCTAATTACTAATGTCATCGCTCAATGCTAAGACATATGTATTTCTCTTATCCTTTATTTCCATATGCTGAACAAATGGTTTTTAGAGACTTCTGTAAGGCTATGGTCCCCAGGTGGGTAGGCAAAATTAGTAACGTTTCTGGTAATTCTTCTGACTTCAAGTGATCTGCTTTCTTGATCAACTTCCCTCAATAATCTCAGAGAGCCCTCTAGCTGTCCAATATTGCAAATGTAGACATTGCACTCAGACCAAGGATCTATGAAGTGCTTCATTTCTGGTTTGCGAGTTCCTCTTTCCTCTCTTATCAAAATTCAGCTACCTTCATATGCAAAGATGAAGCAAATGATGTAATTAAGTAAGTGGTAGTTTATAGGTTGAATACCTTTGAAGTCATCTGAGTTATTTTGAAAAATATTTTGAGGGAACTCAGAGAAGATTTATGTGTTCCATAAAGTTGTAAATTCAGTTTAGAATAGTGTATTAAAAAAAAGTGTACGGCATATTTTTTCATGTTTTAGTATTTCCAAAGTCATGAATGCATCTTATAATTGTTTCTCTAAAAATATTAATGCATCTGTGATGAGGTTTACATTGAATAGTTTCTCAGAATCAAGAACATTGAGGTTGCAGTGATTAACTGAATCATAATGTTCAGAGTCCTATTGTGGCACTGCAGGATAATGCTCTGGGTTGCAAGGTCAGTTTGAGCCACAAGGCTGGTTATACAGGGTTGCTATGAGTCAGAAACAACTTGATGTCACTTAACAACAATATCATCTGATAAATGAGAATAACCTTTCTTTTGCTTTACAAGTCAAGGTGTTATCTAGTGGAATCTCCTACATATCAAAATGTGAGAAATTCTGGTTTACAGGGGAATTTACAGGTTCCTCTCTGTAGTTTGTACCAGAATAATGGAGGCTTATATGATCTATGGTGCTGTGGGTTAATGTGCTGGACTGCAAGGTCAATTTGAACCACAAGATCTGCAGTTCAAAATCACCAGCCACTCCTTGGAAACCCTATACAGGGTCACTATAAGTCAGAAACGACTTGATGCACTTAACAACAACAAAATATGATCTAAAAAAGAGTGTCAAGACCATATTATTGCATCCCTCTTGGTTACTGCCTTACTCCTTTTGCTATGGGTATTAGTAGGGTACTGCTACTCCCAGGCATTGAGTGGAGGGATGCTCCTCAATGCTGTTGTTGTTGTTAAATGCTATCTAGTTGGTTCCAACTTATAGCAACCCTGTATAGGGTTTCCAAGGAGTGGCTGGTGGATTTGAACTGCTGAACTTGCAGTTCAAATGAACCTTGCAGTCCAGTGTATGTATTATCCTGCAGCACCACACCAGGAATCTATGATCATCATTGTTGTTGTTAAGTGCCCTCAAGTTGGTTCCAACTTATAGTGACCTTGTGTAGGGTTTCTGAGGAGGGGCTTGTGAGCTTGAACCACTGACCTTGCAGTTCAAACCGACTAGTGCATTAACCCACCATGCCACACCAGGACTCCTCATTGTTGTTGTTGATAGATGTCATTGAGTCGGTACTGACTCATAACGACCCTATATACAACAGAACGAAATGCTGCCTGGTCCTGTCCTGGGCCAACCTCACAATTGTTGCCAAAATTAAGCCCATTGATGCTGCTACTTTTCCAATCCATCTCGCTGGGGGTCTTCCTCTTTTTTTCTGAACCTCCACCTTACCAAACATGATATCCTTCTCCAGCAACTGGTCTTTCCTGACAATATGGCTGAAGTATGAGAAACAAAGTTTGGCCATCTTGGCCTCCAAGGAGCACTCTGGCTGCGTTTCTTCCAAAATGGATCTATTGGTTCTTTTGGTAGCCCATAGCATTTTAGTATTCTCCTCCAACACCATAACTCAAAAGCATCAATTCTTCTATGGTCTTCCTTATTCACTGTCCAGCTTTTGCATGCATATGAGGTTACTGAAAATACCATGGCTTGGGTCAGGCACACCTTAGTCCACAAGATGACATCTTTGCTCTTCAACACTTTAAAAAGGTCTTGTGCAGCAGATTTGCCTAATGCAATACATCATTTTATTTCCTGACTGCTGGTTCCATGAGAGTTGATAGTTGATCCAAGAAGAATGAAGTTCCTGACAACTTCAATCTTTTCTCCATTGATAAGAATGCTGTTTATTGGTCCAGTGGTAAAGATTTTTGTTTTCTTTACATTGAAGTGCAATCCATACCGAAGGCTATGATCTTTGATCTTCATCAGTAAATAGTTTAAGTCCTCTTCACTTTCAACAAGCAAGGTTGTATCATCTGCATATAGCAGGTTGTCAATGAGCCTTCCTCCAATCCTGATGCCTGAAAGCTCCTTAGCCGTTTATATAGTACTTTTAAAAATGATCATATGCCCAACCCATAGTTATTCATTCCTTGTTGTTGTTAAGTAGTATAGAGTCAGTTCTACTCATAATGTTCCTGTATAGTGTTTCCAAGGAGCAGCTGGCAGGTTTGAACTGCTGTTCGTGTGGTACACTGTCCAGTGTGGATCCTACAATGCCACACAAGGAGTGCCATACCAAGAGTTCATTCCTACTGTGCCCAAAATATATACAAAAAAATATGAATTATTAATTTATTTCAATTATGCAGTTTAAAATATTAAGCAGCTAAAAATGTTTAAAGTACATTTAAAAACCATATCCACATAAATGTGTTATAAAATTGAGTATTAATGAAATAAACAATACGGGCAATTAAACCTACATTTTCCTGCAGACCAAGAAAACAATTCTTCCTGCCGTCTCTATATGCATACTTGTGTTTATCATTTGTGCAAATGTTCCACCAAATAGAAACTGAAGTCAATTTCTATTTTGACTACAACCCTATCATGTAAAACTATACAAGGAAACATATTACTATAATATATGTACATTTCCATTTTCAATAAATGTAAATCAAAGCCCATTTGTTCATGCATGTGTGTTTTATAATTTACCAGCCAGTTTGACAAGCAAACTTTAGCTATTTCTTTTCTTGATTATATATTTATAATATGAAATGTGAGAAGTGTTTGCTCTTTGTTGTTATTCAGTTTTGAGACAAACTGAACTGATCTAGAAGGAGCTCTGGTAGCATAGAGGGTTAAGCATAGTGTTTCTAACCACAAGGCCAGTGATTTAACCCACCAGCTGCTCCATGGGAGGAAGATCAAACTGTCTACTCCTGGAAATATTTACATTTACAGAAACCCTATGGAGCAGTTCAACTTGGTCCTATAAGTTTGCCATGAGCTGGAATAGACTTGAAAGATAAATTAACAGTGATCTAGGACTCTCACAGAGAAATATAAGGGAATTAAAAGATTATTTTGAGATTATAAATCAAGATATTAAAATTAAAAAATAACAAAATATTATTCATCTTTGAAACTAGATAGCCACATATATCAAAATGCATTAATAGTACAAAAGTAAAAGAAATAATGGAAAACAATTAGAAGTTTAATCTAATATAAAATTATGGAAGTCAACTCATTTAATTCTTTTATAATAAGTAAATCATATAAATTGAACTTGTTAAAAATCTTTATATTAATGAAATGATTAATATATTTTATACTTGTTCTTGGTGGTGGTTATATGCTATGGAGTTGGTTCCGACACACAGCAACCCTGTATAGGGTTTCCACATCTGCAAATCTTTATGGGAGCAGAAAGCCTCATCTTTCTCCCACTGAACAGCTGGTAGTTTTTAACTGCTGAGCTTGAGATTAGCAGCCCAACTTGTAACCATTATGCTACCAGAGCTTTTTATACTTGTTGGTAGTGTTCTTTAAAGTTTATTTAATATAGAAAATATTTTCATTGTTAAAAATGGTTTAAAAAATATAGATCATTTAGCCTTCTTTATTTTATAACCTGAAAATCAGAAAGACTAATGGACATGTTCAAGTGCACAGAAAGCATCATTAGCAGCATTTGGATGTTGTTTTGTAATCCAGAATGGCTTTGAGTAATGCATACTAAATTAATAAATGTATTTCAGAGGAGAAACTATTCATTCCAATATATCTAAACTTGCAGAATATGCAAAATCAGATGTTTTTGAAGAGAATACCTACTTAAAAAAAATAAAAAGCATTTATTTTGAATTGGATCAAATTAATACTATTCCCATCTCCTCTCACCAGACCCATCTAGACAAGATGAAAACTGTTCAGTAGGGATTCTACCTTTCTCGGTACACTCTGAAACTAAACTCCCTTTTGAAAACTTGTAAGCCAGACAATTCTGTTTGCCAGTGCATTTATAGACTCCTCCCACCCCCTTTCCCATTTTAGGTAGCCAATGTCTAAGAAGAAAAAATTCAAGCCTTGACTTTCATTATTGAAAGAGTCACTGGGCAAATTATTGGATGATGCAGAAAGCATTAAGAAAAGATAGAAGGAATACACAGTCACTGTACCAAAAGGAAATGGTTAATGTTCAACTGTTTCAAGAGGGAGCATGTGATCAAGAGCCAATGATTCTGAAGGAAGAAGTACAAGATGCATTGAAGGAATTGGCAAAGAACAAGGCACCAGGAATTGATGGGATAAAAATTGAAATCTAACAATAAAGTGAGGTGACACATAAGGCACTCACTCATCTCTGCCAACAAATTTGGAAGACAACTATCTAGCCCACTGATTGAAAGAAATCTATATTTGTGCCCATTCCAAAGAGAGGTGACCCAATGGAATGAGGAAATATTCAGACGATCTCTTTGATATCCCATTTGCTAAAGGTAATACAGAAATGGGTATACATTGACAGAGAACTTCCAGAGGTTCAAGCCGGATTCAGAAGAGGCCATGGAACTAGGGATATCATTGCTGATTTCCGATGCATCTTGGCTGAAAGCAGAGAATTTCAGAAAGATGTTTACCTGTGCTTTATTGACTATTCAAAGGCTTTCGATTGTGTGGATCATGACAAGCTATGGACAAGATTGTGAAGTATGAGCATTCTGGAACACTTAATTGTGTCTGTACCTGGACAAAGAAGCAGTTGTTCAAACAGAACTTAGCAACACTGAATGGTTTAAAATTTAAAAAAGTATGTGACAATGTTGTATTCTTTCACCATACTTATTCAACCTGTTTGCTGAGCAAATAATCTGAGAAGCTAGGTTCTATGAAGAAAAACTTGACATCAGGATTGGAGGAAGACTCATTAATAACCTGTGACATGTAGATGATTCAACCTTGCTTGCTGAAAGTAAAATATTTACTGATGAAGATCAAAGAGCACAACCTTTGTTATGGATTACATCTCAATGTATAGAAAACAAAAATCCTCACCACTTGACCAGTAAACAACGCTCTTATCAATGGAGAAAAGATTGAAGTTGTGAAGGACTTCATTCTTCTTGGATCAACTATCAACACTCAAGGAAATAGCAGTCAAGAAATCAAATGACATATTACATTATGCAAATCTGCTGCACATGACCTTTTTAAAGGGTTGAAAAGCAAAGATGTCAGCTTGAGGACTAAGGTGTGCTTGACTCAAGCCATGGTGTTTTCAGTAACCTCATATGCATGCAAAAGCTGGACAGTGAATAAGGAAGACTATAGCAGAATTGATGCCTTTGAGTTATGGTGTTGGAGGAGAACATTGAAAGTGCCATGGGCTGCCAAAATAACCAATAGATACATTTTGGAATAAGCGCAGCCAGAGTGCTCCTTGGAGGCCAAGATGGCCAAACTTCATTTCTCATACTTCAGCCATATTGTCAGGAGGGACCAGTCACTGGAGAAGGATATCATGTTTGGTAAGGTGGAGGTTCAGAGAAAAAAAAGGACGACCCCCAACAAGATGGATTGGCCAAGTGGCAGCATTGATGAACTCAAGTGTGGCAATTGTAGTGAGGTTGGCCCAGGATCGGGCAGTGTTTTGTTCTGCTGTGCATAAAGTTGCTATGGGTTGGTACGGACTCGATGGCACCCAACAACAACAACAACAACAACAACAACAACAATGTCTAAGTTGCCCATCCCTATCAACCCTGTGTACAGAGGTGATAAATTTGATCCTTAATGTGAAGACTCCTTCCTTCTCGGTTGGTATTTTGAGCTACTACATCAATAGTTAGTGTAGTTGTTATAAATTGGACTGCGAACTGCAAGGTCAGCAATTCCAAATGACCAGCTGTTCCCTGGGAGAAAGATGAGGCTTTCTGCTCCTGTAAAGATCTACAGCTTCAGAAACACTTTACAGGGTCACTGTGAGTCGGAACCGACTCCATGGCCCATAACCACCACCACCACCACATCCATAAGTATAGATCAAGTTCATCAAATTGTAGCAATTTACACTTGCTTCCTTTATCAAATTTCTTTATCTTTCTCTAGTCAAGTTCTGATCATCAAGCCATGGATGATAGGTCAAATAGTTACTGTCTGCAAATTTGGGAATTCGCCCCCCCCCCCCCACACACACACACATACTTCATATCAGGTAGACACTTCACTCTCAGCTCTAGCCCTCAGTGGCTAGGTCAGTGTCCATGGGTTCAGTAGTTTCCAAGTCTCACCAAACTTTGGACCAAGTAGCCCTTCCTCGTCTGTCTTTCATCTCTAGGTTGACAGGAGTCTATGGAACATTATTGAACTCAACCCATTCCTTTATTGCTGCCTTTCTCCACTTCCACTCACATAGCAACCAATGCATTCACCAGCTATCATACATGCATTCCTTTTGAATTTCAGATGTGGAGGGAGGTTCGTCCTGAAAGGACTTGGCTGTTTGCCTTGATGACTCCCTGGTGACAGCTTGCTTATTCTTGTAATAGCCAAAGTGACTTCTTTCTTTCAAGAAGTAACTTCTGTTTCTCTAACTGCTAGCTGGTCTGCATGTGCTTCAAGTGGGAATGTCCCAGTAGTTTCTGGATGGGGCTCAGGATTCCCCCTAAGGTCCTACACACTACAAATGCTCTGCAAGAAGCCTATTTCACTGGGCAAGTTCTAGAATCCCTTTTAGATATTCCAAACATTTATAGGTTGAAGATGGGCTTACAAGGTTTCTGTAATTATGTTTCCCAATATTCCTGTCTATCCCACTTAAGTGTCTATTTTACAATAGTAAGAATGGAAACCAATAGAGGATACTTAATTTTGTGTATCAAAATATAATTTGTCAATTTTTCCTCCCCATTTTAGTTCTTTTAAGTAGAATCAACAATGTATATTTCAAATGTGTGCCTTATATGATGGCTTCATTAATGTTATTGGAGGTGATAGTAAATTGTATGATAGCTGTCTCAACACTTGGCTCAGTGAAACCATTGTTATGTTGTTCTGTCTCCTTATCTAGGGAGTTTGTACCTCCAAACTACTGGATCCTTACATAGTTGTAAAGAAAGAAGCAAATGTTCTTTACATCATTTATTAGGTGCAATTTTGAGAAAGGCCAGCCTTCCTCTTATCCCTTGGTTCCAAGATTTATAGAATTTGACTAATGGAGAAAATATATTACAAGTTGTTCCTGATATAAAGAACATACTCTATCCTGTATCCAATAGGAGTCCTGGTGTGGCGCTCTGGGTTAATGCACTGGACTGAAAAGTTGGTTTGAACTGTAAGGTCGCAGTTCAAGTTCACCAGGCGCTCTTTGGAAACCCTATGCGAGGTCTCTATGGGTTGAACCAACTGGATGGCACTTAACGATACCAACAACATATCCAATAGGTCCCTGGTGTGACACTGTTGGTTAATGCACTGGACTGCAATGTCAGTTTGAACTGCAAGGTTGGTGGTTTCAAGCTCACCAGCCACTCCTTGGAAACCCTCTACAGGGTTGCTATGAGTCGGAACCAACTTGATGGCACGTAAGAACAACAACAACGTATCCAATAAAATAAAACTTTGACCTTTCAGAAGCTTTTCTTCTACTTAGCACCATGTCAAACTTTTCAGTAGGTCCTTTGACTTTTGCCAGGAGAGCTGCTTCTGAGTAATGGAGTATGTGGTAAAACCAGTGAATATCACGTGTATCAACATATATCATTTCTGTATTGAAATAAGATTTTTGGTTAGAAACAATGCTATGAAGTATACTGTAATAATCTATAAACTAAAATCCATTGACTATTGATTGTATGTAGAAACATTATGAACAAGGCAGACAAATCCTAAAATATGTACCTGTTCCAACAAGGAAAAACAGCTACCCATTCAACGATGAAGGGTCCATTGTAATCAACCTATCACCACGTATGCTTGTGCCTCCCAAGGAATGGTGCCATCTCAGGAACTTGGCACTGATATCCTCTGTTAGCAGGTTAGTCATTCATTAGAGGTATTAGTCAAATTGGGCTTATTTAGTGAAAGTGCATGCAGAACCTCACTCTCTGTTTGTATGGCACTTTGTACACGGATCTGTGAAGCATGCATACACTAGGCTTAGCAGGAAAGAGACTGAATGAAATTCATGGGATATGCTATTTTGCTCTTTTTATTGAGAACCTCTTCTTCAGTAAATGCCCTTAACGAACATACACATGGGACACAATATTTTCACATTGTGTCCATTCAGAAAGACCCCTCCATATATCTGTTTTCCAGATTTCCTGTTCACAAGTCTTCCAATCCCATTCTTTCTAAATCCCCAACCATCACAACCATTAAGTACTACCTATAAATCAATGTGAATCTATATTCTGAGACATGTGAATTCAGACAAAGAGGAAAAGCAAAAGCACTACTCAGAATTTTGTCCATTGGGGTAATTTTCCTTCAGCAGTATATTTTAGTGACATTCCTTTGAGTTGTAATGCTGGAGCAATACGCTTTCAGTTGCTGTCAACATTTAATGCAGATCATTTGCAAACCAGGACTAAGGTGTTGAGCATAACCAGTCCTCCTTGTCAATGTGTCAGCTATCAAAATTTGCTGTTTCTTACAACACATAACTCCCCTCATCAAAACTTGAATTTATTGGTGGCTGATTTTATAATTTTTAGGCATTAAAAGTTAAGAAAATTCAGTAAGTTCATTTGTTATAAAGGATGAGTAAATCTCAATATCTAGATATTCTGTGACATTGACTTTTTCTTTATTTTTTAACACGAGTCACAGTAGAAAAATCATTTTACAAAATAGTTGTTGTTAGGTGTCAAGTGGGTTCTGACTCATAGTGACCCTGGGCACAACAGAACAAAACACTGCTTGGTCCTGCACTATCCTCCCAGTTGTCATGTTTGAGTGCCTTGTTTCCACCATTATGTTAATGCCTCTGGTTGGGGAGTCTTCTCTTAGTCACTGACCTTTCACTTAACTAAGCATGATGTCCTTCTCCAGGAACTGGTCCTTACTGAAAACATGTCCAAAGTATGAGAGATGAAGTCTTGCTATCCTCACTTCTAAGAAGCATTCTAGCTACACTTCTTCCAACACAGATCTGTTTATTTTTCTGGCAGTGAATGATACTTTCACTATTCTTGTCAATAGCATAATTCAAAGGCATCAATTCTTCTACAGTTTTCCTTAATCATTTTACACATAGCCAGGCACAATCATCTATATTTCTAACATTTATCTTGATCATATGAGATTCACATTTTATTATTTTTGTTTTATAAACAAAATACTGTGTTAAATTCATTTTATAAATATTATTGTCCCAGCTCATAAATATATTTCATGACATGACAACGGGTCATAATCTACATCTTGAAAAACGCTGTTTTAAAGCATTGTTGTCCAGAAGAATTAAAATGTGAACCACACTTATCATTATTGAAAGAAACCTGAATGTAAGTGGATCTGTACAGGTCAAACCTGTATTGTTCAAGGGTCAACTATACAAATAATTCATTGAAACTGCAGTTCTAGGGATTATAAAATTTCTAATGTGATTTATTGATTAAATAGATAATTAAAATATGCTTTAATTAATATCATAAATTCAAAGTGTATAATGTGCCTTTCATACTTAATTTCTAATTTATAAACTCTCTCATGGAAATTAATACTGGTATATACTAAAAGTGGCTGTTTTCAACTGTTTGCTGTAGCTGATGTCTACATTCAAACTTAAGGTTGGTCCACGATAGAGAAATGTAGGATCTTGGTATGTAACTCAAGAGTTTGGAAGTAGCTCCTTAATTCTCTTTTATGGATTTTTTTTAGGATCAGACCAGAGCGTATCCTCCAAATTGACAATTTTTCTAGAATCTTCCCAGAATTAATTACAAAGGTGATCTTGAAATTTTTCTCTTCCACACCTTTCTCACACCTAACTAATACATAGTGATTTTGATAAATGCACATCAAGATCAGACTTAATGAGACATGCTTTTCTGTCACAAATACTTGTGGAAACGAAAGAAATAAAAATTTATATTTCAAACCCAGTTTTCTAACTTTCAAGTTGGTAATAATCTCTTTCCTGCTTTCCCATAAAATATGCTTTACCTATGTTGTGGCATAAATTATCTTCTGCCATTTTTTGTAGCTCCCTTGGTACAGATTTGCCTTATTTTTCTCCAACTACAACTTCCTTGAGAACAAGATTTTTGCCTTGTTTGTGTCTCAGAACAGTGTAGAGTAATAGAAAGAGCCAGAACAGATGAAAGTTCCAGCTCTCTATATATCAGCTGTTAAACTCTGGACAGGTTAAATTGTAACTTCACTTTTTCTATTTATAAGAAGAGGATTATAGAAACTAGTTCATGAATTTATGATAAATATTAAATGAAACAATAAAAGTAAAAATACTTAACATAGAACAGATGTTCAATAAATAAAACATTTTCATATAAATCCTAGAACTTAATACAGTGATAGTTAACACTCATTGAGTACTTACTAAATCTCAGGCTTTTTACATGCTTTAAAGGTTTCACCTTCAAACAACCCTATGAGGTATACATTATTAATTTCCTTCTTTATTCATGTAAGGAAATCAAAGGGCAAAGATATCCAGCTCTAGTTTACTTTGCAAGCAGGTAGTTAAGCAGGAAGCTGAGACTACTTCGGTTTGATTTTAGACGATGTACTTTTATACAGTATGCTCTCTGCTTTGAAATAGTCTTGCTGACAGAAAGATTAATTTCCAAATTTCATAATTATTTTGGCATCATACATTGTTGTTGTTATGAGCCGTTGAATTGGCTCTGACTCATAGTGACACTATGCACAACAGAATGAAACACTTCCCTTCCTGGCCCATTCTAAAAATCATTGCTATGTTATAGCCCATTGTTTCTATCATTGTGTCAACCCATTTTATTGAGGGTCATCCTCTTTTTCACTGACCCTGTACTTTACCACACATGGTGTCCTTTTCCAGGGACCAGTCCCTCCTGATTGTAAGTCCAAAGTACATGAAACGAACTCTTTCCATCCTTTCTTCTAATGAGCATTATAATTGTACTTCTTCTAAGACAGATTTGTAAGTTCTGGGCAGCCCATGGTACTTTCAATATTCTTCACCAGCACAATAATTCATTATTCATTGTCCAGCATTCACATGAATATTACACAATATAAAATATTATGGCTTAGGTCAGGTGTACCTTAGTCCTCAAACTAGCACCTTTGCTCTTTAACAATTTAAAGAGGTCTTGTGCAGCAGATTTGCCTAAAGCAATAGGTTATTTGATTTCTTGACTGCTGTGTCCACGAGCATTGATTGTGGGTTCAAAATAAATCCTTGACAACTTCAATCTTTTCTCCACTTACCTATGATGCTGCATAATGGCACAGTTGTGAGGATTTTTTTTTTTTTTTCTATTGAAGGCTTTTACATTGAAGATTACTGAAGGCTGTAGTCATTGATTTTCATCAGCAAGTGCTTCAAATCCTTTTTGCTTTCAGCAAGCAAGGTTGCATCATCTAAACTTCTTGCCATAGACTAGTGAGTTCTTCCAGGGCTGCATTAGTTTGCTAAAACATTTCCATTCGTTTTCTGTTAGTGCAACTTGGACTTCTTCCTTCTATACCGTTGGTTCTTGATTATATGCTGCTTCCTAAAATAGTTGAATCATTCTTTTTGATACAGTGACCCTGTGTATTCCTTACATCTTTTTATGCTTTCCCTTTTGGGTTTTGAACTCCAGGTATTTCTACATTTCATTATAACACTTTTCTTTGTGTTCTCTGGCTGTACTTTGTAATTTTCTGTTCAGCTCTTTATGTCATCATTTCTTCCATTCATTTGCGTTATAATACATTCAAGAGCAAGTGTGGTATCATGAATTAAGTTAATATGGATTTCTATCTAGTATCTTGTTGTTGTTAAGTGTCATGCAGCCAGTTCTGACTCATAACAACCCTGTATAGGGTTTCTAAGGAACAACTGGTGAGTTTGAACTGCTGATCTTTTAGTTCAAACCAACCTTGCAGTCCAGTGTTTTATCCTACAGTGCCATACAAGGACTCCCACCAAATGATTGGGTGAGACCATGCAAATAGGTTATACAGCACTTTAACACTGGGGTTGACTGGTTTTATATCCCACTAGGGACTTCTGGTATGGTGCTGTTGGTTAATGTGCTGGACTGCAAAGTCTGTTTGAACCACAAGATTGGTAGTTCAAGCTCACCAATCGCTCCTTGGATGCCCCCATACAGGGTCTCTATGAGTCAGAACTGACTCAACAGTACTTAACAACAACAGGTTAAAAAGGAGCCATTTCAGAAGCAGAAAGAGATGATCCCAGGACCCTCAAGAAAGAAGAGCCAAGAGTGGAGTGTGAGAACTCTACATGGAAAAGCAGTGGTGAAAGAGGAGGCAGCATGGAGAGACTGACAGCTGCAGGCTTCCTGGCCTGTGGGCCTATTAAAGAAGAGTGCCTACTGACAGAGGTTGGCTTACAAAATGTGCCCTTTGGGCATTTACAGACAGCACTAAAAGAGCTTTGTAACACTTGTCTAAGAAAGGAAGAGGCCGAGGGCCACATGGCTGAGAGACCAAGGTGTGCCTGCAGTACTGCAGAATAGAGGCATTCTGGAGTGGTGCTTTACTGTTTCCAGACTTTTTTTCTGCTCCTGAATTGTACTCTGTTTACTTCCTTAATATGCTCATAATCATGAGTATTGTCTCTGAGTTCTGTGTGACCATTGTAAGTGACTAATGACACCAGCAGAGATGTATTATGTGAGGGATGGTTGCTATCAAAATTACAAGGTTTTAGGGTGGAGGCATGTCTGAACTCCACCTTATAGAAATCGACCTTGGGCTAATTTTGAGTTTGATTTTCCTTTCCCATTGTGAAGGTAGAGAAAGTTAGATATGGCCTCCCTGTCATTTTTACATCAAGCTTCAGAATCTCTTCTGACATCTGCTTTGGTCTTTTATTGTTTGCTTTTCTGCCTTTTAAATGACCTTCTGCTTTCTTCCTAAGTTGTGGCTGTTATTGTTGTTAAGTGCTGTAGTAAATGCTCATAAAATATGTTTAAAAACATTACACAGACCTGGATTTAAGAAAACTCTGAAATAGAGCATGCTTTTGATATGCATTCCTTCTAAGTCTGAACTGGAGGTCTAGTAGTAATACTTTTTAACTTAATCTCATAAATGCTAACTAGAATTCACTGTGTCTCAACTCTACACTTGTACCTTTCTATTCTCTGCTTTGTACAGTTGTGCTTATTATCTTCAGACTCCCTTAGTAGAATACTGGAAGGCAGGAGAAAGAAAGAAGCCATTTTCTTCTACTTCTGACAGTTTTCTTCAGTGGCTGTAGAGGCACTGGTTGGTAACTGGGAGAAATGTAGTTAGATGTGCAGTGTTTCTGTTCATCCCAGCAAGTTCAATGATAGTGAGGTCACTTGGTTTCCTGCTCAATGGCAGAAGTATGGATCCTACCACAAAGTTAAATGCAGTATTTCCTACAAGGTTTAGGCAGGGACACCAACCTAGAGGCAGAATCTTCTTGCTAATTTTGGAAAACAATCTTTTTTCTGCTTACAGAACCCACTGCCATTAAATCAATTCCTACTCATAGCAACTCTATGTAGGGTTTCAGAGACTGCAAATTTTTATGGGAGTAGAAAGCCTTATCTTTCTCCTGCAGAGCAGCTGTGTTTGAATGGTAGTTAACAGTCCAATGGCTAATCCTCAGTATCCCATTGTTTCTTTTAGCTCCTTTCAGCCATTCCGAAATCTTTGTAACCAACACAATTTCTGTATTAAACTACCTTTGAATTGTTGTTCTTGTTAAGTCAATCAAGTCAGTTCTGAATCACAGTGATCCTGTATAAAGGTTTCTGAGGAGCAGCTGATGGGTTTGAACTTCTGACTTTACAGCTCAAACTAACCTTTTGGTCCCATATATTATTATGCAGCACCACATCAGAATTTACTGGAGTAATTTTTTTTTTTCCCCTGGAGGCTGAATAAGTCCTTAGAGTTGAGGTTTCAGCTTCTAATACAAAACATGGCTAAGACTGCAGTTAAAACTATATTAATTTTTAATCAATTTTTAATTGCTATTCCTATAAAACATATCTTGCTATTAGATGAAATCTTCTTCAAGTTTGGATTTGCTTTTCTTTTTCCTGCTGTAGTAATTTTGGGAAAGATTTTTATAAACTGCAGTTTTTCAAGATAGTCCCTAGATGTCACTAAATACCACAAATACCAACAAATAAATTAGTATTCGCCACGAATTTTATTCTGAATAAATGAATGGTACTTTACACCAAAATGAAACAAGAGCTCTGCTTGCACAATCCTTTTGAGATAAGAAATTCATTGTTCTACTGATTTATAGGTAGGGAAAAAAAAGAAAGAAAACATTCATCTATGGAAGCCTAAACGCATAAATACCACTAAAGCTAGCAATGAAGAGAAACTTTGTACTGTATTATCCTCTTATAAATAGGAGCTCTTGAGAATAAAGGGTGCAAAGAATCATGGGTTGTTATATAAAGACTGTCCTTGAAATGCTCTGTGTTTGAATATTTTTCAATAAAATAGAGGCCAAGAATCATTATGATTTCTTTCTTCATTACATAAAGCAAGTATAAAATGTCAGAGTATACCTGACACCTCTATTGCTTGAACATTACCAATGATAATTATATTACATATGTTATTACATTTACTTTTCTACATTAACTCCTTGAAGTAGGAACTAAGTTTAGCTCCTTTTACACTAGAAGGAATACATTTAGTGATAAAATATATATTTTTTAAGGTCACACAATTAAGAAAAGGGCCTGGCTGGGGTTATAAAAAGTCTCTGATTCTGGAAAGCATGCAATCAATCACTCCACTTTAGTGCTTCTACTTAATATTTTTTGAGCCCCAACTTATGCATATTAGACACAAAAATCAAAGGGTCAATTTTTGGAAGGTCAACCTGTTGTATGCCAAGCACTTCCCTTATATTTCTTCACTTCAATTCTTTGATATAATAATTCTGTGAAGTGTAATTCTTCCCCACTGGGTAATTGAGGTTCTGAGAAATTAAATATATTGCCCATCTTCATGCCATCTATTCTCTTGAGGAAAAAATGGGGCTTTAACCTAGGCTTACTTTAGTATCGCAGTCCAGGTGTGGTGCTGTGGGTTAATGTGTCAGACTTCAAAGCTGTTTGAACTGCAAGGTCAGTGGTTCCAGCTCACCAACTGCTCATCGGAAACCCTATACAGGGTCTCTATGGGTCAGAACCGATTCAATGGCACTTAACAACAACAACAACAACAACAACAACAAATTTAGTATCACTGTCTACCTAATATAGAAAGAATGTCATAACATTGACACACCATAGTAGTGTGAGCAGGTTAATCTTGCAGCAAAAGGGACTGGAAATAATACTTTCAAATATTTATCATAGAGGATGTTGGGCAAAGGTAGAATGGTAAGGCTTTCTTCTACAAGTTGCAAGCTGCTATCATGAGATATAAAACAGACCATCAATTGCACATATGAAAGTTCAGGCTAAAGTGAAGAAATTTTTTAAAACTTCATGAGAGCCCAAATATGATCATGAACATATTCCACCTGGATTTAGAGATCCCCTCAAGAACAGATTTGATGCATTAGACACTAATGACTGAATACCAGAAGAGTAGTGGGATGGTATTAAGAACATCAAACAGGAAGAAAACAAAGTCTTTAAGAAGAGAAGAATGAAAGAAAAGATGTTCAAAATGTCTTTGAAATTGCTTTCCCGCATAAAGATGCTAAAGCAAAAGGAAAAAATGATGAAGCGAAAGAGCTAACTAGACAGTTTCAAAGGGCAGTTCAAGAAGACAAAATCAAGTATTATAATGAAATGTGCAAAGACCTGGAGTTAGAAAAACCAAAAAGGAAGAACACATTCAGTATTTCTCAAGCTGAAAGAACTGAAGGAAAAAATTCAGTCCTTGACTTGAAATATTATAGCATTCTATGGCAAAATATTAAATGATACAGAAAGCATCAAAGGCAGATGGAAGGAATACACAGAGTCACTGTACCAAAAGCAAATGGTTGATGTTTAACCATTTCAGGAGGTAGCATATCATCAAGAACCAATGATACAGAAGGAAGAAGTCCAGGGTACACTGAAGGCATTGGCAAAGAACAAACTCTAGCAATTGATGGGATACAAATGGAAATCTTTCAACAAACTAATGTAGCACTGGAGTTACTCACTCATTTATGCCAAGAAATTTGAAAGACAGCTACCTGGCCAACTGATTGGAAGAGATACATATTTGGCCCATTCCAAAGCAAGGTTACTTAATGGAATGCGGAAATCTTTGGACCATATCACTGATACCACATGCAAGCAAAAATTTGTTGAAGGTAATTTAAAAACTTCTATAACAGTGCATAGACATGAAACTGCCAGAGGTTCAAGCCAGATTCATATGAAGACTTGTAACATGATATATCATTGCTGACATCAGATGAACCATGACTGAAAGCAGAGAACATGGCACTTTCAATATTCTCCTCCAACACCATAACTCAAAGGCATCGATTCTTCTAAGGTCTTCATTACTCACTGTCCAGCTTTCACGTGCTTATGAGGTTTTTGAAAACACCTTGGCTTGGGTCAGGTGCACCTTAGTCCTCAAGCTGACATCTTTGCTCTTCAACACTTTAAAAAGTTCCTGTGCAGCAGATTTGCTTAATGCAATACGTCATCTGATCTCTTGACTACTGCTTCTGTGACTGTTGATAGTTGATCCAAAAGGAATGAAGTCCTTGACAACTTCAATCTTTTCTCTGTTGATAAGAATCTTGTTTATTGGTTCAGTGGTGAGGATTTTTGTTTTCTTTACATTGAGATGTAATCCATATGGAAGGTTGTGCTCTTTGATCTTCATCAGTAAATGTTTGAAGTCCTCTTCACTTTCAGCAAGCAAAGTTGTATCATTTGCATATCGCAGGTTGTTAATGAGTCTTCTTCCAATCCTGATGCCACGTTTTTCTTCACATAACCCAGCTTCTCAGATGATTTGCTCAGCATACAGGTTGAATAAGTATGGTGAAAGAATACAACTTTCTCGCACACCTTTTTTATTTTTAAACCATTCAGTGTTCCCATGTTCTGTTTGAACAACTGCCTCTTGGTCCAGGTACAGATTCCTCATGAGCACAATTAAGTGTTCTGGAATACTCATACTTTGCAATGTTGTCCATAGCTTGTCATGATCCACACAATCAAAAGCCTTTGCCTAGTCAGTAAAGCACAGGCAAATCTTTCTGATGTTCTCTGCTTTCAGCCAAGATGCATTGGACATCAGCAATGATATCCCTCATTCCACGGCCTCTTCTGAATCTGGCCTGAACCTCTTCATTTACTGATGAAAATCAAAGAGCACAGCCTTCCCTATGGATTACATCTCAATGTAAAAAAACAAAAATCCTCACCAATAATCAACATTCTTATCAACAGAGAAAAGATTGAAGTTGTCAAGGACTTCATTCTTCTTGGATCAACTATCAACACTCATGGAAGCAGCAGTCAAGAAATCAAATGATGCATTATTGCATTAGGCAAATCTGCTGCACAACTCCTTTTTAAAGTGTTGAAGAGCAAAGATGTCAGCTTGAGGACTAAGGTGCACCTAACCCAAGCTATGGTATTTTCAATCACCTCATATGCATACGAAAGCTGGACAGTGAATAAGGAAGACCTTAGAAGAGTTGATGTTTTTCAGTTATGGAGGAGAATACTAGAAGTGTCATGGGCTGCCAAAAGAACCAATAGATCCATTTTGGAAGAAGTGCAGCCAGAGTGCTCCTTAGAGGCCAAGATGGCTAAGCTTTGTCTCTCATACTTTGGATGTATTGTCAGGAGGGACCAGTTGCTGGAGAAGGACATCATGTTTGGTAAAGTGGAGGTTCAGAAAAAAAAGAGGAAAACCCCCAATGAGATGGATTGGCCAAGTGGCAGCATCGTTGGACACAAGCGTGGCAACAGTAGTGAGGTTGGCCCAGGATTGAGCAGTGTTTTGTTCTTTTGTGCATAAGGTCACTATGGGTCGGTACCAACTTGATGGCACCTAACAATAGCAACAAGAGTTGTCACTTTCAAAAAGCAACAGGTTGTCACTTTTAAATAAGACCATCTCCAAGACTGAAGGTAGAAGGTTCTGCTGTTATTAGAAAAGCTACAAGGCCTCCTTTGATAAAACATTTTTGTCCACTGTGTGAACAACTTTCTAGTAGGATCAAACAATCCCAAGTGAGTGACTTTATTCCTCCACATTTATACAATAACAAATATAATTAGAAAACATTCTTTTAAAAATAAAAGCATTTATATTATCTATCCTTTCATCATATTCTAAATCCCTCTGCACTGATTGATCTATTTTTTCATCTTAAGGGAAATTAAATAGGGTTATAAATTTATCTTTCTCTCCCTTTCTAATTTCAGAATAGGGAATTATGATGACCTTAATCAATTTCATTCTGTTAAAGTCCAAAACGGAACGACATAATAAATGATCTAGGTGTTGTTTTTTGTTTTTTGTAGAAATTCTATGCTTTGTACAAATTCCATGTCCTCCTCTTAGCCTACATTTTCTTTCTTCTCCTGTCATTTATTCTGCATTGCCAAGCATAATGTACATCTGCAATTCCCTTGCTGTATTTGAGTCAGCCTTACTCACACTTGGTTCCTCCTATCTTCATACCACAGACAGATTCATGTGCATGCAGTGACACTAACTATCAGTCAAATCCCCCATAATAATGAAGACTACAGGATTTGAAAGTATGAAGGGGGAATGGAACTTGACTCTTTTTTAAGTTTGTCACAAATAACCCCATGCTATCTTTATCTAATGTACTGAAAATACCCTGAACTCAGAACAAAACTTCTGAATCTTTCCCTGAGGGTATTATTTAGTGTTCTGCATGGGCTGGAAGAAACTGCGGTATTTCACACCCTATTCTTTATAAGGAGCACTAAAATACGCAGCTGTTGTATAAAGTTTGCTAATGAAACACTAGGGTTTTTTTGTGCCTTGATTTCTCTCTCACCAGTCACTGTTAGCTCATATGGGTTATTGTTTATTCTTATCAGAATGATAGTTGGTAGCTGTGGAAGTAACAAAATTAGATGATCAGAGGTTTTCCTGTTTAGACTAGGCAACCAAAGTAGTAAAATGTAACCAGAAAAAGAAGCTGGAGAGGAAATCTCCTAGGGAAAAAGAGATAATAATTGAGAGAAAGATGCAAAAATTTCCAAAAGTGCAAATCAGGTTTATGACAATCAGTTCCAATGCAGAAAATGATAACTCCTTTTAAAATATTTCTAGTTTACAAACATGCATATCTCTGTGCAGAGTACTTGAACTCCAGAATCATCAGCTCTTTGTTATTGTTATTTTACCAATTGGTATAGTTTATATGATCAGTCAGGATTTGGCAGTTTGTAGTGATTACATAAGATCAGATACGAATCTTAGGGCACACTGAGTTTATGTTAATGGAGGAGGGTAAGAATGGTGGTACAATTGGAAGAATTAATTAATATTACTGAATTGTACATGTAAAAACTGCTGAATTGGTGTTTGCTTTGCTGTATATATTTTCAACCACCACAACAAAATAATAAAATAACATAAAAAATTGAGGTTCTTGAATGTATTTTGTAATGATCTGATTTGTCTGTCAATAAATATGCAATCACTCTGATATGAGTGCATACCTAGAGATGCTGCAGGTTTGGTTCCATTATTCACAAAAGAGTGAATAATGCAATGAAGAGATTAAATGGAGAGTGTGGTAACTCTGTGGGATAAGCACTAAATTGCAGACCATAAGGTTGGTGATTTGCACCCACCAGCAGCTGTGCAGTAGAAAGATAAAGGTTTCTATTCCCACCAAAATTACAGCCTCAGGAAACCCTATGCTCTGAGTTCAAACTGATGGCATTTAATGCATGTAAAAGTTATGTTTTCACTATAGTGGAAATATACTGTATATGTGCAGTGCAATACATCATTTGATTTCTTGACTTCTATAAGGAGTTCTAGTAGCGCAGCTTTTACGACCGGGCTGCTAACCCGGTCGGCTGTTCGAAACTACCAGACGTTCTGCCGGAGAAAGATGAGGCTTTCTGCTCCCGTAAAGATTTATAGCCTTGGAAACCCTGTGCAGGGTCACTATGAATTGGAACCGACTCCATGGGACTTAAGAACAACAATACTGAATATGGCGTCCTGGAGTGGCACTGTGCACTAATGTGCTGGACTGCAAGGTTGCTTTTAACCACAAGGTTGGTGGCTCAAGCTCACCAGATGCTCCTTGGAAACCCTATAGGGTCAATATTAGTCAGAAGCACTTAAAAACAACAACAACAGCATCAACAAAATACTGTATATGGAGTCCTGGTGTGGTGCTGTGGGTTAATGCGTTGGACTACAAAGTCAGTTTGAACCGTTAGGCCGGAAGTCCAAGCTCATCAGCCACTCCTGGATATCTTATACAGGGTCGCTATGAGTCGGAACCGACTCGATGGCACTTAACAACAACAACAACATACATACTGTATATTTGGAGTCCTGGTGTGGCACTTTGGGATAAGCATTGGTTGGTTGGTTGGTTGGTTATGTGCTGTGGAGTCGTCGTTCCGACTAACAGTGACCCTGTACAGGGTTTCCGAGGCTGTAAATCTTTACGGGAGCAGAAAGCCTCATCTTTCTCCCGCAGAACAGCTGGTAGTTTCGAACCGCTGACCTTAAGGTTCGCAGCCCGATTCGTAACCACTACGCTACCAGAGCTCCTTTAGGATAAGTATTAGACTACTAAAAAAAAGGTCAATGGTTCAAACCCATTAACTGCTCCTGGGAAACCTTATACAGGGTCGCTTTGAGTGGGAACTAACTTGAGGGCACTAAACAGCAAAAATAATACTGTATATTTACAGTACATGCGCAGTTGTTATTGTTGTTAAGTGCTTTCGAGTTATTTCCGACTCATAGCAAGCCTGTGTAGAATGAGTGGATGAGCGGTGCACAGCATTGTAATGAAAAAATTGAAATGTGAAAATTACCAAAATGTGTCACAGATATAGTAAGCGAGCATTTGCAGTTGGAAAAATGACAGCCAATCGAATAGCTACAATGCAGCGTTACCACAAACCTTCAATTTGTGAAAAATTCAATATATGTGAAATGCAATAAAAGGCATCTCAATGAAATGAGGTGTGCCTATGTTTCCTTTTTTTGACTGACTTTGGCATCTTATTGGCTTCTAGTTTTCAAATTTCTTGAGAATGTCATTGATTTAATGCTAAAAATTTCCCTCAAAATCTTCCTTTATTTGGTTTTAGTTTTATTTCCTGCATTCTAATATTTATGTTTTCATTTTCATTCAATTAAAAATATTTTCTTTGTTTAGTTTCTTCTTTGTTGTTGTTGTTAAGTGCTGTCAAGTCAGTTCCAACTCACAGAGACCCAGTATGAGGTTTCCCAGGAGCTGCTGGTGGATTTGAACCACAGACCTTGGGGTTAGCAGTCCAGTGTTTATCCTACAGCTCCATACCAGGACTCTAGATTCTTCTTTGTTGTTGTTGTTAAGTACTGTTGAGTTGGTTTAGACTCATAGCATTCATGTTTAGGTTTTTCCAAGGAGCGACTGATGGGTATGAAGTACTAACTTTGCAGTCCAGTGCATTATCCTACAGCACCACACCAGGACTCCAGCTTTTTCTTTATAAACCGGTTACTTGGTTTCCAAATACTTAGAAATTTTCCAGCTATCTTTCCATTTGGGTTTCTAATTTAATTTTATTGATACTACAGAACATACTATTTATGAGTTTAAGTCTTTTAAATGTATTGAGATTTATGTTATGGCCCTGTGTGTCATCTATCCTGCTAAATGTTTCTTGTGCATCTGAAAAGAATGTGTATTCTGCAGTTTGAGGCTAGTCTGTTTTTAGATGTCAATTAGGTAATGTTAGTTTACAGTACTGTTCAAATCTTTCACGTCCTTATTGATTATATGTCTCCTTTTTCTACCAGTTGCCAAGAGAGAAGTTTTAAAACCCCCAGCTCTAATTGCTGAAGGTATGTTCTCCCATTCCATTATATTAACACTTGCATCATGTATCTCAAAACTCTGTTACAGGTGCAAAGACATTTATCATTGTTATGTCTTCTTATTGTATAAACTCTTTAATCATTATTTGTCTCTAGTAGTATTTATTGTCTTAAAGTTTGTTTTTTTCTGGTAGTAATATAGTCAGAAGAGTTCTTTTATGCTTACAATTTGCATGGAACGTTGTTTCACATATTTCTATTTTTATTTCCTATATTCAACTTTAAATATATATTTTATGAGACAACATATAATCGGATTTTATTTTTGTATGAAGTCTGGTAATTATCTTTCCATTGGAGTGAAATCTATTCCCATTTAATGTTATCATTAATGACATGTCTGTCATTTTGATACTTGAATTCTAGTGTTCTTCTCTTTCCAGTTGCTTTTTTGAAATTTTACAGATTTCTTTTGCAATATACATGTGTGATATTTTTTATTTAACTATACTATTTTCATTTTGGAGTACTGATGAAGTACTATAAAATAAGCACTAGATTGCTAATCACAAGTTTGGTTGTTCAAACCCACAAGCCTCTCTTTGGGAGCCCTATACAGGATTGCAATGAGTCAGAACCAACTTGGCAGCACTTGACAACAGCGACAACATTGATATATTGTCAATATATCTTTGTATTATTATTTTAGTGTCTGCAAAGTTGTTGTTAATTGACATCAATTTGACTTTGATTCATGATGATTTTATTATGTATCACAAAACAAAATGTTCCTTGGCTATATGTCATCTTCATGACCTTTGATATGTTTCAGCAGATTATAGTGGCTATTTGTACTGTACTGAATGATCTAATATCCCTTCTAACCATCGTCTGTAACTGCCACCAAACAACATTACTGCTGTGCTGGGTCTGAGAAAGAGAAGTTTGGGGAAGACAATAATAGGATGCCATGATTCAACAGTGAATGTTAGCAGAGTTAGTTGTAATTGCGAAAACTTGAAACTCTAGCATGGGTTTAAAAAGAGACATCTCAGAAGCAAACAGGGAGGATTTCACTACTGTCAACGAAGAAGAGAGAAGAGTAGAGCGATTCCTTTGGACTCCAATATCCCTGAACATTGGGACCTCTCGAACCAGGGCCAGAAAGCTGTGACACAACAGGAGTGGCTGAGGAACAACAGCAGTAGAACCAAGACCCAGAGCATGAGACGGAGTAATGGACTTTCCAGTCTACAAAGCAAGTTAAGCTGAGTGATTTGGGGCAGGAAGCTTGCTTGTGGATTGGGGTGCTTCCAGTCACTTAAGTGAGGGATCTGGCTTTGCTGATCCATGTAGTTAGACCTGAGTGCCTTTAGTCTGAGGCTGATGGTAGAGTGGTGTGTCCCAAGGGCATTTATTACCCTGAATTGTAAACAGCTAACTGGAACAATTGTGTCCTGAGCATTTCTAACCCTGAATTATAACCTATTAAGTTCCCTAATAAATCTTATAACTGAGTGTTGTCTTTGAGTTCCATGTAGCCATTACAATAAATTACTGAATCCAGTGGAATAGAGAGGGTTGTGAGAGGAATGGTTTCATTTGTTTTTTGCACATCTCACTGAAGGTTCCTCTTATTTCTACTGGCCCTCTACTTTACCAAATATGATGTCCTTTTCTGGTGACTAGTCTTTCCTGATGACATATATTTAAAGTAAGCAAGATAAAGTTTTGTCATCCTCAATTCCAAGAAACATTTGTTTTATCTTTTTAAGACTGATTTTCCACATGTCTACCAGTTTATTCTACTGTGGTGGTTTGCATGTTGCTGTGTTGCTGGAAGCTATGCCAATGG
>NW_006408613.1:428851-430638 GCF_000296735.1 Chrysochloris asiatica
GCATTTCTGGCAACTTCCTGTTGATATACTCTGCAACCATTTTTTAAATTATCTTCAGCAAAATTTACTTACATGTGTTATTAATGACATTATTTGATAATTTCTGCATTCTATAGGGTCATCTTTTTTTTGAAACATGCATAATTATAGATTTTGTTCAGTCAGCTGGCCAGATAGGTGTCTTACAAATTATTTGGCATAGACTAGTGAGTGTTTCCAGCTCTGCATTGTTGCTGTTGTTAAATGATGGTAAGCCAGAGATGTACAGAAAATTTCAGCTTGAGGACAACTTCAAATATTAAAATGAAATGTTCAAAAATCTGTAGATAGAAATACAAAAAGGTATAATGCTCAGCATTTCTCAAGCTGAAAGATTTGAGGAGGAAAAAGTTCAAGCCTTGACTTGAAATAATGAAGGTTTCTTTGGGAAAAATATTAAATGATGCATAAAACATCAAAAGAAGATGGGAAAAATACAGAGGGTTAGTGTACAAAAAAAATAAATGGAAAATGCTCAACCATTTTAAGAGGTAGTATATGATCAAGAGCCAGGATGCATTAAAGCCATTTCAAAGAACAAGGCTCCAGGAATTGATGGAATACAATTGAATTCTTACAGCAAACTGATGAAGCAGTAAAAACACTCATCTATGCTAAGAAATTGGAAGACAGCTACCTGTCTAAACTATTGGGAGAGGTCCATAATGGTGCCCATTCCAAATAGAGGTCACCCAGTGGAATGTGGATTATCATCCAACACTATCATTAATATCATATGCAAATCAAATTTAACCAAATATAATTAAAAACATGGGTGCAACAGTACACTGACAAGGAACTGCTAGATGATGAAACTGGATTTAGACAAGGATGTGGAATGAAGAATATCATTGCTGATGTCAGATGGGTCTTGGCAGAAAGATGTTGACTATGCAAAGGCTTTTGACTGTATGGATCCTGACAAGCTGTGGACAACATTGCAGAGAGTATTCCAGAACACCTAAGGCAGTCATTCATATAGAACAAGGGAATGGTTTAAAATCAGAAAAAGTGTCTACCAGGATTATTTTCTTTTACCATACTTATTCAATTTCTATGTTGAGCAAATAGTCTAAGAAGTTAGTTTATATGAAGAAGAACATGGCATCAGGATTAGGGGAAGACTCATTAGCAAGATATGTAGGTGACACAACCTTGCTTGCTGAAAGCAAAGAGGACTCAAAATATTTAATGATGAAGATCTAAGGCCACAGCATTTGGTATGGATTACTCATCAACATAAAACAAAGAACCTCACCACTGGACCAATAAGTAACATAATGATAAATGAAGAAACAAATTTAAGTTGTCAAAATCTTCATTTTGCTTGAATCCACCATCAACACTTAGGGAAGAAATAATCAAGAAATCAAACGATGGTATTGCATTAGATAAATCTGTTGTGCAAGACCTCATTAAAGTGCTGAAGAACAAAGATAATCTGTTTGTGTCTGACCCAAGCCATGGTATTTTCAATACTCTCATATGCTTGTGGAAGTTGGACTATCAATAAGGAAGGCCATAGAAGAACTGACTCATTTGAACTATGATGTTGGAAAAGAATATTAAACTAACAGAAGAACACACGAATCTGAATTGGAAGAAGTACAATTAGAATGTTTCTTAAAGACCAAGATGACCAGACTTCTTCTCTCACATTACAACAATATTATCAGAAAGTCCAGTCCTTGGAGAAGCACATCATCCTTGGTAAAGTGCAGGGTCAGCAAAAAAGAGGGAGACCACTA
>NW_006408613.1:431023-434388 GCF_000296735.1 Chrysochloris asiatica
ATATATATATATATATAAAGAGAAAGAGAGAGAGAGAAAGAAAGACAGCAAGCTCTGGTGGCATAGTGGCTACAAGTCAGGCTTCTAACCTCATTGTCAGCAGTTGGAACAGTGTTTCCTTCTGGTGTAGATAGGTCACTAGGGATCAGAACTGACTTGATGGCTTCTGCTCCCATAAAGATGTACAGCCTTGGTAACCCTATACATGGTCACTATGAGTCAGAACTGACTTCTCAGCACATAGCCACAACCACCACCACATGAATACTTGGTGTAGTACTGTAGGATAAGCACTTGAGTGCTAGCCATGAGATTGGTGGTTCAAACCTACTAGCGACTCCTTGAAAACACGATATAGGGTCACTATGAGTCAGAACTGATTGGATGGCATTAAACAACAACATCTTTATTTTTTTCCAATTTATTTCACTAAACTAAAAGAAACATGAAAGAATGTTTTATGTAACTGCTCTATCTCCAGCTCCTAACTTAGTGTCTTAATAAAGTTACCCCAAACCAAGCCCACTGCTATTGAGTCTGCTCTGACTCATAATGACCCTATAGAATAGAGTTGTTTCCCAATGTTATTGTTCTTGTTGTTGATTGAATGTGCCATTGAGTTGGTTCTGACTCATAGCATTATTTTTAGGGTTTTTGAGGAGTGGCTGGTGGGTTATCAGACCACTGCTTATTTCATAGTGCAACACCTACTGTAAATATTACAGGAGAAGTTAGCATCATCTTCTTTTGGAAAGTGACTGGTAGGTTTGATCCACTGCTGAGCTTAAACCACTGTTCCATTAGAGTTAAAATACGTAGTGGGCATTGTCCATATATTGGCTATGTTTGGATTTTTCATCTAGGTCTACTATTATCTTTTCAATCCCCACCAGTCTTTTTCTTGAGAAGAGGAGAAAGGATAGTAATTAGAGACATATAATCACATACCTTCTTCATTGCTCCTTATTTGTGGTTTATTTTTCCCTTTATTTTTGGCTATTATTTTTTATATGTTGTTGCTGTTAAGTGCCATCAGTCAATTCTGATTTATAGTGACCCAGTATAGGGTTTCCAAGGAGCAGCTGGTGAGCTTGAACCACCAATCTGGCAGTTCAAACAGCTTTGCAGTCTGGTGCACTAACCACAGCAGAGACATGCTTGTTTCCAGTCTACATAATAATAAAAATTTCAACTGATTTTGCAAACTCAGCCAAAATAGTTTGGTCCATCAAAATGGTGGCATTTCTTAGATGACATATTTCTAGCTCTCTCTATTATTTTTTGCTATCCTTGTGTGGGATAGCAGGATAATGCACATAACTTCAAGGTCACTTTGAATCATAAGATCGGTGGTTCAAACATATCAGCTGCTCCTAGTAAAACTTACATCAGGTTGCTCTGAGTTGGAACTGACTCAACACTACTTAACAACAACAAGAACAACAAATGAAAAGTTTGGAGTCTTGGTATGGCAATATAGGATAAGCACTGGATCACAAGTTTGGTTGGAACCGCAAGGACAGTGGTTCAAAACCACCAACTGCTCCTTGAAAACACAGGGTTGCTATGAATTGGACCTGATTTGTCAGCTCTTAACTAGAACAACAATGAAAAGTTTAGTCATCCAATGGCACATTACCTATAAGAGGAAGGGAATGTTTGTCTGTTTTGCTTAATATCCTTAGAATAGTGAATGATACTGAGTAGGACATCAAAATGTAATTGTAAAATAAATAAACATGAGATACGAATTTGACTTTGTTTCTAACTGAAGCGTTGCAAAATAATTGGAATAAGATTGAAGGAAAATTTAATGCAGGAAAGAGACACTATTTTTCTTAAATGTTTATTACTCAAGTCATTATATACATTCAGAGCACATATTTTAGTGGTTCAATAGTTGAATCATGTGGAATTCAATGTATATTAAGAATTACTTTGTGAGTTCATTTACTTCTAAAATTATTTAATTGAATAATATTTTCAATTGAGAATTGGCTGTCTTCACAAATTGACTTTACAGATAGGCTAAATGCATTTGCAAAAATGTAATAAAAGAAATACAGTTGAGTAAATCTTTTCCCTTTTATTGGCAGATCACTTTGTTCAGTGTCTTAAGTCATTCCATTACACTCCATGTGAAACAACAACTTATGTTCATTGTAGTTCAGTTCAGCAAGATCTCTCTCCTCTAAGTGAAAATGGAACTATGAATTTTGTTCCTCAAGCACATAAACTATATGTTAAAATAGAACTTGAAAACAAAACAAGCTCTGCCTGTGGCGATTGATTATAATCAGTAATACGCTTCATTGTTTTAGCAACACCCCTGAGGCAGAATCCACATGCAAGACAGGGCTAGTCCTACACTGCTAAATCCTGATCTTCTGTGAGATTGATAGGCTGAGGTTAACATTTTTGACACTGGATTCTGAAAAGTTGCAGGGGAATTTATCATTTGAAAAAGCCCAACAATGAAGAAATAAGTTAGGATAATAAATCTTTGTAGTTTTGATATCACAGAAAACATTCCATCAACTTGCATGGAGATATCTAAAACACATATAGCAAATAACAAGAAAGTTTCTTCTGAATTATCATCTAAATCATAGATATAAATACAAAATCACAAAAAAATTGAGCTCTCAGACAATTCAGTAATCTGGTTTTTTGTTTTGTTTTGTTTTGCTGGCATACACTATGAATCACAATTCAAATAATTTCTAATAAAATTCTATCAGGATTTCAAATTATGGTATTACACTTACAAATTCAGAGTTTCTGTAAAAATATCCCTGAATGTTAAACCAGGATATTTCCTGGATGAAACATTGGAAGTTATTTGATAGACCCCATTTTGCAGATTAGATACAGTAGTGAATGCTTTGATATCCCACTCAAACAGTCCCTTTTGGACTGATGCACTAATTCCCCAAACTGAATGGAAGATTTGAATATAGAAGGCTCTGTAGTGTTCTTTGTTTTACTCCTGACATTGGTGATTTATGTTCCCTCTCCCTTTTCTTTGTCATTCTAGCTCAAAGAAATAGCAGTATTTTTTGTTTTATTGATTTTTTCTCTTTTGTATTTTTTTTTTCTGTTATCAATTCACCAATTTCAGTTCTTATCTTTTTTACTTCCTTCCATCTTCATGCTTTGGTTTTATTGTGTTCTTCTTTTTCTAGTTTCTTCAGGTGGGATGTTGGCTTACTGTGATCTTTTCTTTTTTCTAGCGTAGTGGTTACGAATCGGGCTGCGAACCTTACGGTCAGCGGTTCGAAACTACCAGCTGCTCCGCGGGAGAAAGATGAGGCTTTCTACTCCCGTAAAGATTTACACCCTCGGAAACCCTGTACAGGGTCGCT
>NW_006408613.1:436193-446738 GCF_000296735.1 Chrysochloris asiatica
TCTTCCTAGTCTGGCTTTGTCTGGAAGCTCATCTGAAACCTGTCCACCATGGGTGACCTGCTGTTATTTAAAATATTGGTGGCATATCACCCAGAATCACAGCAACTCACAAGCCACCACATTATGACAAACTGGCTTATACTATAGTGCCATCTATTCAGTCCTAAAGGGTTCTATAAGTTGTAATTAACTTGATAGCAGGGAGTTTGGTCTTGGATTTAATGTCCTTCTTTGTTCCTGATAATTTTCTTTGTTTTGAAGTTATCTTAGTTGGGTGTGATGCTGTAGGATAAAGCACTGGACAGAAAGGTCAGTTTGAACTGCAAGGTAGGCAGTTAGAAATCACCAGCTGCTCCTTAGAAACTCTATACAGGGTCACTATGAGTCCAAACCGTCTTGATGGCCCTTAACAACAGCAATATAGTTACTCCTGCTTAGTGATGCAATGGATTAAATGTTGAGCTTCTATCCAAAACTTTGGCAGTTCAAACCCACTGGTCACTCTGTGGGGTGAATATGAGCATTTTGCTTCTGTAATATTTACAACCTCAGAAACCCTACCTATCCTATAGGGTCACTTGGAGTTGGGATTGTTTGAATGGCAGTGGGGTTGGTTTGGTTATTAGGGTGATGTCAGACTATGGATTTTTAGTTGACAATTTTTCTGTTATAGAGACTAAAAGATCACAGAGACAAGACAGGATTACATTTATTTTCTTGAAACTCAATTAATTGCTTGATTAAGGTTATGAAGAGAAGACCTTTTCCTTTATGACTTAGAGAGTCTGAGACAAATACAGATTTATATGCAAATGGAATAATTATTTTTTATTAACTTTCAATGACTAGTAGGACTCTAGATCTATTTTTTTTTTTTTAGATCTAGTATTATTTTAAAAGAATAATACTGTTTTGAACTTTTGTCAAGAAGATATGAAAATTTGGTACTATTTATTTCTTATTTAGACCAAAACTGTTTTCAATACAATGACTAACACTTAATAAATAGTCAATAAACTACAACTTGGAAACCCTATATGAGGTTGCTGTGGGTCAGAAATGACTCAACGGCAATTAGCAACAAAAAAACAGCAACAACAAATATTGAATATATTGACAATGCGTAATATTCAATTGTTGTTTTTGTTAAGTGCTGTCAAGTCATTTCTGAGTCATAGGTACATTGCATGGTTTCCAATGATCAGCTGGTGAGTTTGAAGCACTGACCTTGCTGTTCGAACTGACCTTATGGTCGAGTGCTTATCCTATTGCACCACACCAGGTCTCCTAATATTCAATAGGCATTCAATAAATCCTGTTGACTAAATGAATAAATATTGAATATAGGAATAATTGAGTGCAGGAATGAATGAATGAATAAAAATAGTTATGGGAAGGAGAAAAACTTGTTTATTCTATTTTTATATAGACAGATGATGAAAAATGAGGTAAGTAGAATAATGAAGATTATTATATTTTTATATAGACAGAATTAATCATGTTAATGATGTTGATGGATCCTAAATATGTCTCTATATTTCAACAAGTTTTTTAATCCAGCCTATAATGAGTCCTAAAAGATCACATGGGATCTCAAAAAGGCAACTTCAATGTTTAATATTTACACTAGACTATTTATACAGCTATATTAATACTTATATTGTCTTTTACTGATAAATTGGCTTGAAAAGGCTACATTATTTTCCTGTCCTCATTTGTTGCATTTGAGTAAAAATACTGCAGTTATGTTATAGGATTGTTGTGAATAGCAAATAAGATAATGATTATAAATATTTTCTAAACTGCTATGGTTTAAGTAATTGTACAGCATTAATAGGAGGTATTTATGCCTCTTAAAATTGTCTCATTTTTATACATGTGTGTAATCACCCAACCCAATATGAATATGTTGGCAGCATAAAAAAGAAAAGAAACTATTCATACTTATTTCACACAAAAATGTTAAAATAAATTAAAAGTCCAAGACAAAATGAAACAAACAAAAAACCAACAAACCATCACCTAATTAAATCTCATCTCCTTTCTTAATTTAGGTAATGGAACAAAATGCTCAATATATATCATAGAACCAAAGAAAATATTAAAAATATTTACTAAAATTGTCTAAGAAGTTAAAAAAAAAAAAGCAGCAACATCTAATTATATAAGAAACAAAATGCAAATATATTTCTTGTGGTGGTTATGAAAATGCAATAACCACTTTGTTTCCACTAACTACAATAAAACAGAGGTTACATAATACAGACATCATAAATACAATTAGAAGGCCTAACAGTAAAGTGGTAAAGAAACAGGACATTACACTCTTCTTGTATAAACAGTAAATATTTTTTCCTAGAACAGTGCACAATTATTGACAGATGCATATATTACCCGTGAGACCACAATGGGTATTGTACTCAGAACTTCATTTGGTTTTTTATTCTGTGTTTTCTCAGTGATTGACACAAAGAGAACACAATATACTTTGTATAATTTACTATTCTTTCACTTTATGTGACATTTTTATAAATATTGTCTATTCTCTAAATTTATTTTTATTTTAAAGGTGTACATGCACATTAAAGAAATTAGAAAAATGGAGCTATAGAAAAGCAATACAAAAAACAAAAAACATTTGAGTTTGTACCTTTTTCATATTTATATAAGCTATATGAATATGTATAATTTTATTCCTTTTTTCCAGCCAACATTATAAAACATTTTTCTAACAAAAACTATATTAATACATCTATAAATTTCTAAACTTAAAA
Organism: Chrysochloris asiatica; assembly: GCF_000296735.1. Lineage (NCBI taxonomy): Eukaryota > Metazoa > Chordata > Mammalia > Afrosoricida > Chrysochloridae > Chrysochloris > Chrysochloris asiatica. The sequence goes on from NW_006408613.1 coordinate 438,968, forward strand.
CATATATAATTTTGGGGAGGAGTTAAGTTGTTTCATTTTTTAAATTTTGTGTTAAAAACAGCACTTCTAAACCTAAACATATAGACAGATTAAACTTAAAGATTGGAAGTGTTAACTGAAATAACCATCATTCATCTGTTTGTCATACTTCTGTGCCTGGTATGTGGCTGTGATGCTGGAGACTATGCCACTGGTATTTTAAATACCAGTAGGGTCACACAAGGTAGACACATTTCAAAGGAGCTTCTAGCATAAGACAGAGTAGGAAAAAGAAGAGGCAGATTACTTCTGAATGTCTAGCCACTGAAAAATTTTTGAATATTAGTGGCATATTGTCAGATAAAGTGCCAGAAGATGAAAATATTATGAATAGCACCAGAACATTGTCAGATATGGTGCCAGAAAATGAGCTCTTCAGATTGAAAAGCTTTCAAATAAGACTGAGGAAGAGCTGCCTCCTCTAATAAAGTTGACCATGATGACAGGAATGGAGTAAAGCTTTCAGGTCCTTCATTAACTGCTGAGAAACAACTTAAAATGAGGAAAAACAGCTGCAAACATCCATTAATAGTCAGAAGATGGAAGATACAAAGTATAAATCTAGGAAATTGGAAGCTGTCAAAAAATGAAATAAATACATGAACATTGATATCCTATCCATTAGTGAGCTGAAACGGACTGGAAATGGCCATTTTGAATCTAACAATTATATGGTTTACTATGGCAGAAGCAACAATTTCAAGGGAATTGACATATTATTCATCATCAAAACGAATATTTCAATATCTGTTTTTTTTATTTAATTAATTTATTTTTAAAGATTTTATTGTGAATTGAGTAGTACAATTACATGGGAGAACATCAGTTTTGCAGTCATCCTATCGTATCATTGCAATGATTACAACCCCCTCTTTGCATCATCATTTAACAGTATTTGCTTCTATTCCTTCTGTGTTTTGTTTTGTTTTACGTACATAAAAACACTGAGGAATATACAGTTTCAACAACCTAAGGGCACATTCTGCAAGACTGCCTACTGGCTGCCAGCACACAGTCTTGCTCTTTCCATAAGTCTAGAGTCCTCAGCTGCTCTATTTCTCCATGTCATCATCTCTGCCTCCATCTATGGTGTGCTGCTTCTATGGATAGCATCCCACATTCTACTCATGCTCTTGATGACCCTAGGGTCCTCTGTTCTGGACTGTAAGACTAACTACTCCCCCCTTTACCTTTACAGTTGTGACAATTACAATTAGTCATGATAACAATTAGTCATTACTGAATCAAAAGAATCTCATCCCCATCTCCTTTCACCAGACCCATCTAGACAAGTTGAACACTATTTAGTGGGGATTCTACTTTCCCCCCACACACTCTAAAACTAAACTCCCTCTTGAAAATTTGTAAGCCATCCACTTCATGGCTTTACAGCCTCCCCACCCCCCATTTTAGGTAGCTAGTGTCTAAATTGCCCATCCCTATCAACCCTGTGTACAGAGGGGATAGGTTTGATCTTTGATGTGAAGACTCCTTCCCTCTCAGTTGGTATTTTGACCTACTATATCCATAAGAATAGGTCAAGTTAACCAAATTGTAGCAATTTACACTTGTTTCCTTTATCAATTTCTTTATCTTCTTCTAGTTGAGTTCTGATCATCAAGCCATTGAAGCTAGGTAAAATGAGTACTATCTGAAAGTTTGGGTGTTCTTGTGCGTCTCCCCTTACTTCATATCAGCTGGACAATTCACTTTCAACTCTAACCCTTTGTGGCTAGGTCCTTGTCCATGGGCATTGGAGTTCCCAGGTCTGACCACACTTTGGACCATCCAGCCTCTCCTCTTCTCTCTCTCTCATCTCCAGGTCAATGCGAGTCTATGGAATGTGGTGGAACTCAGTTCATATCTTCATTGTAAGTTCTGTTTTGTAGTACAATGCTGTCTGTGACAAGATAATATTCATATAACTACAAGGAAGACCTGTTAATATCACTATTATTCAAAATTACACACAAACCACTAAAGTCAGTGTTGGTGAAATTTAGAATTAGCACTGAACTGCTATTACAAAGTTGGTGGTTCAACTGAATGAATGCTGCATTCAGCATTTTTCAGGCTGAAAGAACTGAAGAAAAAATTTAAGGCTCAATAAGAAATACTGAAGGACTTTATGGGCAAAATACTGGATGATGTACAGAGCATCAAAAGAAGATGGAAGGTATACACAAAGTTACTGTACCAGAAAACAACGGTAGTGGCAGCAGTTCTAGCCAAATTCAGAAGAGGGCATGGAGCTAGCTGATGTTAGATGGATTTTGACTGAAAACAGACTATACAAGAAAGATGTTTACTTGTAATTTATTAACTATGAAAAGGCTTTTGATTGTGCAGATTGCAAAGAACAGGAATTCAAGAATATTTGATTGTGCTCCTCAGGAACCTGGAGTCCTGGTGTGGTGCTGCGGGCTAATGCGCTGGACTACAAGGTTGTTTGAACCCAAAGGCAGCAGTTTAAGCTCACCAGCTGCTCCTCAGAAACCCTATAGAGGGTTGTTATAAGTAAAAACTGACTCTACGGCATTTAACAACCACTTAACAACAACAGCATCAGAAACCTGGACATAGACCAAGAGGAAGATTTTTAGAACAGAACAAGGTAATACTGAGTGGTTTAAAATCAGGAAAGGTGTATGCAAATGTTGTATTCTTTCATCTGATTTATTCAATCTGTATGCTGAGTAAATAATCTGAGAAGCTGGGTTATATAAATAAGTACGTGGCATTAGAAAAAAAAAATAATGTGGCATGAGGATTGGAGGAAGACTCATTAGCAACCTGTGGTGCACAGATGATAAAACTTTGCTTGCTGAAAGTGAAGAGGACTTAACGTACTTACTGATGAAGATCAAAGACCAAAGCCTTCAGTATGAATTGCACCTCAATGTAAAGAAAACAAAAATCCTCACCATTATACCAATAAACAACATAGTGAAAAATGAAGAAAAGATTGAAGTTGTCAAAGACATCATTTGGTTTGGATCCACCACCAACTCATGGAATTAGCTTTCAAGAAATCAAATGACATACAGCATTAGACAAATCTGCTACACAAGACCTCTTTCAATTAATTGTTAAACGTCAGACATATCATTTTGAAGACTAAAATGTATCTGACACAGACCAGGGTATTTTCAGTAGTCTCATATGCATGGACTATTGGTGTGATGCTGTAGGATCAGCATGGGACTGCAAACCACAGGGTTGGCAGTTCAAACCAACTAGCTGCTCCTTGGAACCCTATTCAAGGTTGCTATGAGTCAGTATCTACTTGACAGCATTTACCAACAACAACATATGCGTGTGAATGTTGGACAGTGAATAAAGAAGTTGAAACTTGTACATTTTTGTCATGATGCTAGAGAAGAATATTGAAAATATCATGGTCTTCCAGAAGGCAAACAAATCTGTGTTGGAAGAAGTACAACCCGAATGCTCCTTAGAAGACAGGATAGCAAGACTTCATATCTCATACTTTAGACATGTTATCAGGAGGAGCCATTTCCTTGAGTAGGATGTCATGCCTGATACACTGGAGATTCAGTGAAAAAGAGGAAGTTCCCTAATGAGATGGATTATCACAGTGGCATCAGCAATGGGTCAAGTTAAACAACAATTATGAGGATGGCACAGGAGTTGGAACTGACTCGACAGTACCTAACAACAACAAAAGTGATAGAGCAAAAGTCAGATATGAAATCAGATATGTAGAAGGAAGGAGGCATTCCAAGTATAACCTGACATCATTCTCTGACTCAAAAATGTATCTTGTGCTTAGGAAGAGGCAAGTTGGCAAGTTTCTTGGCCAGAATTGGGCTGACTTCCTTTTTTAAGTGTCCCAACTCAGAGCATATCTCATAGTACGTAGTGGTCTGTTAGCAGATGCCACCACTTTTGCTCTAACCATATGTCAGCCTTCACTGAAATTGTTTAGCTAAACAAATACATTATGTGACATGCATCCAACCTCACTGTATACCTCTTTCCAGGGGAAAGCAGATGAAGCTCTTTGTCAGAAAAAAAAAAAAGAAAAAAAAAGTACATGTAGAAGACCAAATCCCTGTCAGCTGCAAATTGAGACTTGTTAGCCATGGGAGATCAACACCCATTGTTGAAACTGATCTTGTTCTGCCTCTTCTCTGTGAGAAAAGCATGTGCATGCGCTGTGTCTTTCTTGGTAACCTTCATACCACCAAACTATGGAGTAGGATGATAACCTGGAGCTGCTGTTGAGATCAAGGGCTTATGCTATTTTTGCTCTCCTTCATGTGGATGGTCTCTTTCCCTTGCAAACAGGTGCCACTTATTTGACAATATATGAAAATGCTTTTCTTGTATTTTAACAAGATAAACATGAACTATTTAATTCCAGAAGCTGCACATTTTGGATAATAATGGCTTTGGGCCACATCTGCCACTAATTGTATATAAAAAGTCCTATGAGTTAAGAATCAGGCTTAGTGGGTTTTACTCAGTCTATATGTACAGATAATATATATTAATTTCTAGTTATAATCCAAGAAAAATATGAATAGAGTTTTGCTTCATGAGGTTTATTGCCCCCCTTTAATAAAGGCATTTAGATGATCATTTATGACTGATAAATCTTATGTAATATATGCTATGTGATAATACTAGATTTATAAATCTAATTGTGGACACAGTGGTGGTTGTTGCTGCTCTTAAGTGCCATCGAGTTGATTCCTACCCATAGTGACCCTGTGTAGGGTTTCCAAGGAGCAGCTGGTGAGCTTGAACTGTTGACCTTGTGGCTCAAACCAACTTTGTGGTCCAGTGTATTAATGCACAGCACCACACCAGGATTAGGCTTATCATAAAGTGTTACAGTAGATATTTGCTCATATTGATTTCAAATGTGAAAATTTTAGAAAACAGCATGTTGTTGTTAAGTATCATTGGGTCAGTTCTGACTCATAAGGATCCTCTATAGGTTTTCAAAGGGCAGCTGGTGGGTATGAATCTCCATCCTTGTGATTAGAAGTCCAATACACATTCTGCAGAGTTATACCAATACTCCTTGGAAAACAACATGTTGGTTCAGACTCATAGCGACCCTGTATAGGGTTTCCAAGGCTTCAAAGCTTAGAGGGGGCAGAAAGCCTCATCTGTCTCCCACAGAGCAGCTTGCATGCTGAAACCACGGACCTTGTGAGTCACAGTCCAGAGCTTATCATATGGAGCACTCCAGAAAGCAGCAAGTTGTTACTGTTAGGTGCTTTTGAATCAGTAATGACTCATAGTGACCATATGCACAACAGAAGGAAAAACTGCCTGGTTCTGTGCCAACATTACAATCATTGTTACACCTGAGCCCATTGTTGCTGCCACTGTGCCAATCCATATCATTGGAGGTCTTTCTTTTCTTCACTGACACTCTACTTTATCAAGCATAATGTCCATCTCCAAGGAATGGTCCCTCCTGATAACATGTCAAAAATATGAGAGATGATGTATAGCTATTCTGGCTCCTAAGAAATATTCTGGCTGAACTTTTCCCAATACAGATTTGTTTGTTTTTTGGCAGTCTATGGTACTTTTGGAGTCCTGGTGTGGCACTGTGGGTTAATGCGCTGGACTGCATGCAAAGTCATTTGAACAGCAAAGTTGGCGGGTCAAATTCACCAACTACTTCTTAGAAGCCCTACACTGGGTTGCTATGGGTTAGAACCAACTCGACGGCACTTAATAACAATAGCAACATTATACTTTTGATATTATTTTCCAACACCATAGCACAAATGCATCAATTCTTCTATGGTACTCCTTATCCATTATCCAACATTCACATACATATGAGGGTATTGAAAATACCATGTTCAGTTTCACCGTAGTCCTCAAACTGACATCTCTGCTCTCAAACACTTTAAAGAGGTCTTGTGCAGCACATTTGCCTAATGCAATTCATCATTTCATTTCTTAATTGCTGCTTCAATGAATGTTGATGGTGGATCCAAGCAAAATGAAGTCTTTGGCAACTTCAATTTTGCTTTTTTCCTATGTGATGTTCTTGATTTCATCCCATAACTCTTCTGAACTTCGGTCATTAGTATCTAATTAATCAAGTCTGTTCTTGAGATGATCTCTAAATTCAGGTGAGATATGTTCATGGTCATATTTTGGCTCTCATGGACTTGTTTTAATTTCCTTCAGCTTCAGACTGAACTTGCATAAGAAAAATTAATGGTCTCTTTCACAGACTGCTCCTGGTCTTGTTTTTGCTGATTATATGGAGCTTTATCATCTCTTTCACCAGATGTAATCAGTTTGACTTCTGGGAATCCCATCTGGTGAGGTCCACATGTATAATTGTATTTGTTGTTGTTGTTGAGTGCCATCGAGTCAGTTCTGACCATAACAACCCTGTACAGGGTTTCTGAGGCTGTAAATATTTACGGGAGCAGAAAGCCTCATCTTTCTCCCATGGATTGGCTGGTAGTTTCGAACTGCTGACCTTGTGGTTTGCATCCTGATTTGTAACCACCACGCTACCAGAGCTCCTTATAATTGTCTTTAATGTTCTTTAAAAAGTTATTTTCAATGAAGAGTTCATTGGTCTTACAAAATTGTGTTAAGCAATTTTCCAACATCATTTCTAGCACCAAGCCGTATTTTCCAACTGCTGACCCCTGTTTTTTGTTTCCTACCTTTGTGTCTAATTGCCAGTAATTACTGATCTGTATTGTTTGCATGTTTGATCAATATCAGGCTGCAGAAGCTTGTAGAATTCTTCAATTTCATCATCTCTGGCTTTAGTGATGTTGCATGAATTTGAAGTTCAGATAAAATCTGTCCACCGTGGGTGATCCTACTGATATGTAAAATCCTGATAGCATAGCTTCCAGAATCATAGCAACACTTCAGCCACCACTGTATGACAAATTGACAGGTGACTGGTGGAGAAAACAGCATGGGATAAAACTATTATTACTGTCCACTACTGGTTTGGTGCTGAGGGTTAATGAACCAGACTCCAATGTTGGTTTGAATCGCAAGGTCAGCAGTTCAAGCTCATCAGCTGCTCCTTTGAAACCTTATACAGGGCCATTATGAGTGAGAACTGACTCAGCAGCACTTAACAACAAGAACAACAGCAACTCAGTGCTATTGAGTTGATTCCAACTCATAGTGACCATGTAGAACAGAGTAGAACTTGTCCATAGGATTTTTGAGACCATAAATCTTGATGACAACATACTGCCTTATCTTTCTCCTGTGGGTTTGTGGGTTTGAACTGCCAACCTTGAGGCTAACAGTCTAGTGCTTATCGTACAGTGTCATACCAGGACCCTATAGCCAATGAATAATCATCCTTTCTTCCCATCTCTGGTAACCATCATAGAATGTGTTTTTTAACATGACTTTTTACAATAGTGGTCTCAGACAATATTTGTTCTTCTGGCATTGATTAATTTCATGCAGAATAATGTCTACCAGGTGAACCCATGTTATGAGGTGTTTCACAGACTGTTATTTTTCAACATTGCATAGTATTCCATTTTCTTTATGTACCAAAATTTGTTTAACCATTGCTCTGTTGATGGGCATTTAAGCTGGCTATATCTAGAATCCCTTTTTTAAGCATTCCAATCAATTATAAGCTGAAGATGGGCTTACAAGTTTTCTGTAATCCTATTTCCTTACATTCTTTTCTATTCACTCGTGTCTATTTGACAATAGTAAGCAAGGGAAACCAATA
>NW_006408613.1:447832-448732 GCF_000296735.1 Chrysochloris asiatica
CACATAAGTTTCTAATTTTTCTAATTTTTAGAGTGTCCCAATAATCTATTTTGTTTTCTTTTGTTTTATAATTTTCTCAATGTTTGTTACTCTGTGTGTGCCCTGAATTAGAGCCCTTAAGTTAGTCCCTAGTTTTTCATTGTTGACCTTTATAATTCTGGAATTCACATTTAGGTCTTTAATCCATACTGAGTTGGGTTTTGTATATAGTGTGAGGTAAAGGTCTTGTGTCAATCTTTTGCACATCAAATTCCAGTTCTGCCACCACCATCTGTTGAAGAGACTATGTCTTCCCCACTCAGTGTACTTTGGCCCTGTGTCAAAGATCACTAGGCTATATGTGGATAGGTTAATTTCTGGATTCTCAATTCTGTTCCATTGATCTATTTATCTTTCATTGTACCAGTACCAGGCTGTTTTGACCACTGTAGCCATGTAGTAAATTTTGAAATCAGGGAGTGAAAGGCTTCCAACTTTGTTCTTCTTCTTAAGTAGTGCTTTGATTATCCTGTGTCTCTTTCCTTTCTATATAAAGTTTGTAATTGCATTTTCCATCTCTTTAAAGAATGCCGTTGGAATCTGGATTGGGATTGCATTATATGTGTAGAATGCTTTGGGTAGTATTGACATTTTCACCATGTTAAGTCTTCCTATCCAGGAACATGATATATTCTTCCATTTTGTAAGTCTCTTTTGGTTTCTTGTTGTACTGTTTTGTAGTTTTCTTTGTATAGCTCCTTTGTTTCTCTGGTTACATTTATTCCTAAATATTTCATCCTTTGAGTGGCTTATGTAAATGGTATTGCTTTCCTAATTTCCTTTTCAGGATTGTCAGTATTAGTATAGAGGAATCCAACTGATTTTTGTATGTTGACCTTGTACCCTGCCACTTTGCTGAAT
>NW_006408613.1:450382-451549 GCF_000296735.1 Chrysochloris asiatica
GGGTTGAATGCTCTGTACACATCTAAGAGGTACAGTGGCTGCTTGTGTTATTTACTTCCTCTGTGTCTTCGTTGAGTTTCTTTCTGGTTGTTCTATCCTTTTTCTAAAGTGGTGTATTAAAATCTTCCACTGTTATTGTAGATTTGTCTGTTTCTTTCTTCAAATCTATTAGTTTGCTTGAAATATATTGGAGCTCTTTGATTGGAAGCATAGATATTTATTATGGTTATGTCATCTTATTCAATTGACCCTTTAATTATGAGATAATGTCCATCTTTATTATGCTAGTTTTTACCTTAAAGTTTATTTTATCAGAGATAAGTAAGTTTTACTACATTTTAAATAGACTATAATAGTGTTGACTTACCTTCAGAGCATAAATTCTTATACTTACAATGGACTTGTTTAAAAGTATTTTGTTTTCTCTCTTTTTCTGCTTAACTTCTAGGCTATTCTATATGCCTTGTGGGATATCTGTTTTATTTTGAGCAAATGCTTTTAAAAGCTCTTCCTTTTTAATAAGCAGGTTACCAAGGTTGAATTGTTTATGTCCTCCTTGTGCTCTGATGTCTTTTGATAAATGCATTTGTAAAATTGATTCTTCTTTAGTCAATGATCTACTTGTAGATTTCCATTCTTCACTATAAAGTGAACTTCCATGGTATATGTCTTGACTTACTTATTTTTGTAATACCAATTTCACAATAGTGGTCTCTCAAAAACTGTTTTCTGGTAAATGAGCTGTTGAATTAATGGGTTAAAAATGAAATTTCCTAGGATAGTGTTCTGTCTAACATTGGGAATCACTCTTCTGACATTTTTTTTTTTTTTGTCACTAGGCAGAAAAACAATTACATTTTATTTCTCATGGCTCTCTCCATAAGATTATTATTCCACCACATAGTCTAAAACCTCATTTACTTATATCACTCACTCCGTTCTCCATAGCTCCTTTTTATTAATGTTGTTCTCTGCCTCATTATATCATTCATTGTCCCAGAATATTTATATATGCCAATGCTTTCTCACCACACTAGTATATTATCTTACTTGTTTTCAAACTTCTGGGCTGGTCATTACTAGTCCTTCTGAAGGACAACTTACTTGTGCTTTGTTATCATTTGAATTCTAAAGCTGTAACGAGAAACCAATATTTGTTGTTGTTGT
>NW_006408613.1:452920-456891 GCF_000296735.1 Chrysochloris asiatica
ATTATTGAAAGATTCACTGGGCAAATTATTGAATGATGCAGAATGCATCAAGAAAAGATGGAAGGAGAAACCAATATAGTCTTCTGTATTCTACTATTTGCACTTTGTCAAATCGAATGAATTTGTCCTTTATTTATGACTACATGACTCTTATATATTATTTTTTCTTTTCAAACCATCAACTCCTTTCTGAATTCCCTTGCTTCCCTACCATGTTAGGACACTGATCAACATCTCTTAATCCCCAGATAACTTGAGCTCATAAATGTTCTTATGTCTGTGTTACAGTCATCCCTAAGAGATTAGACATGTCCAAATACTAAAAGTGCTTCTTAGAAATCTTTCTCAATCTGTCTGCATACCCAACTATATTTCTGAATATACCATTTACTACAGAAAAATGTAAAATCAGAATATATTAAAAAGGTGAAGATCTTCTGATGCACAAGTCTTCAGTTTTCTTCTCTTCAATTATAGCATTTTTGCTTTGCCATCTATTCTCTTTTGATTTTCTCTCAGGAAAGAATTCTCATTCTCTTTTTCAATTTTATTTCTCTTGCCTGTTTATAGGGATCCTTGGATGGAGCAAATGATTAAGTTCTCAGATGCTAATAGAAAGGTTGGAGGTTTGAATGTACCTAGAGGTACCTCAGAAGAAAGATCTGCCTATTTACTTCTGAAAGGTCATAGTCATTGAAGACCGTATGTGCAATTCTACTCTGAAATCCATGGTATTGCCATGAGCTGGGATTAGTTCAACAGTATCTTTTTCTTTACACATAACGTTTATTGAATAGCAAGTCACAGATTTCAGGTATTTGTTTATTTTTACAAAGTATTCTTCACTGAGCTAGAAATTGTGAAAGAGACCAAGGCTAAATAATGTTCTCCACCCTCATGTCCTGGTGTGGGACTATAGGTTAATGCATCAGACTGCAAAGCCATTTAAACTAAAAGGACGGTGGTTCAAGCCCATCAGTTGTTCCTCAGAAACCCTATACAGGGTCACTATGGGTTGGAACCAACTCAATAGCACTTAACAACAACAACAACAGCACCCTCATGTGTCTTACCAACTAGCTGGAGGATATAAAACCTAAATATGTGAGAATGCAAATCATAATAAGAGATGCAGAGGTGCATAAGAGAACACACTTGGTCACTATGTCATAATAATTCATAAAAGTGTTAGACAAGATAAAGGGCAATTTTGTTTTATGGGACCCCCCCAAATTATAAATATAAAATGGTCCATCTGATGGTGACATGACGTATAATATGTGAATGCTTTTTGATAGCAGGATCAGTTATAAGAGAATTGTCCTCTTATTTTCATTAGTATCGAAGCTCTCATTCAAGCCTCATGTTATTCTTTTAAAGCTCCATTCTCAGGTTGTTAATCACTATTCCTTACGAATAATACTTATTAGAGGAATCAGAACCCTTGACTTCTAGATTGATGGGTAGATTGATGGCCCTATGACCCTGAAAGGTGTCTTCTCGTTATAGACACTGCCAAGGCACTCTAATGGACATTAAACTCCAAATGAATTAAAAGAGTTAATGCAATCTTTATAAGAGAATTCTTTAATGCTTATGTTTAGTCAGCTTACAGCAGAAACCCCAAAGAACTAGGAAGACTACAGCACAGTTATGTTTTCTGTAAGGTCTATTTAGGCAAAGCCTGATTGCATATATATACATGGTCCAATCATGTTCTAGTAGAGTTCAGAATCCCCAGTCAGAGAATGTGATGTAGTGATAAATACTGAGGTCAGGAGACCCATTTGTCTGTCACTAGCTCACTGGGTCACATGACCACCCTGCTTATTACTACTTCTCCCACCACATTCACTTCAGGCAGGGACACTGTAGACATTGCTGAGGGTCTTAATGGGATACCCTCATGAGGCCACTGCCCCACTAAGCTGGGCATCTTGTGCTTTTGAGGTAGCAACAAAAGAAACAGGAAAGTTGGCTGGCTGGATGACTAGTGTATGCCACGGTGGGCAGGTATGGTCAGGAGTGGCATTTGGAGACCAGATACTGAGCACACAGGACCAAAGACAGCAGAGCCAAAGTTTTTATGTAGATCCTTGACATGGCATCCGTGTAGGTCCCAGGCTTGTTTGGTGACTGTCCTACATGCCTTTCTCTTTTATACAGTATGGTGTTTATACAGCATCCAAATCACATAACATTTTATTTAATAGAATATATCATGGATATTACGTGAGGCATACTTTTCCTTTTTTCAAATGTAAGCATCCAAATTATAAATCTTGAGCTTACTCTTGAATCTGTTATGAATTGAATTTTGTCCTTCCAAAATATATATTTAAGTTCTAACATCTATACTTATGAATAAGATCCTGATTGGAAAGGGAAACTTCCTTTTGCTATGATAATATGGCTAAACTAGAAGAGGGTGAATTCTCAACCTTATCTTTTCTAAGTGTTATAAAGGAAACAGATGTATAAAGACAGACACTTGGGAAGATGCCGCTAAAGAGGCGGCACATCTCTAAGCAACAAAGGAACTCCAAGGATAGCTGGCGGTTACTAGAAAGTAAGAGAGAGACTCATAGAAGAAAATGACATGTCCAAGACCTTGATTTGAACTTTCAGCCTTCATAAGTGTAGTAAAATACATTTCTATTATTTGAAGTCATCCACTTTGTGATATTTTATTATGATAGTCCTAAGAAATTAAGACAGTGCCCGTATGATCATTCAGGTCAGTACAGCCGATCTATAATTCTAATCTCATGTTAGATAATGATTTTGTTGAGGCCATTCATTTGAGGAGGGCAAGCTAATTTGCTGTATGAGTAGGATGTTGTTGTTGTTAGTTGTCGGTGAATTGGTTTCTACTCATAGCAACCCAATGCATAATAGAATGAAATGCCCTTTTTTTCCCTGCCCCTGTGAATGTGCTGTAGTTGGTCTGAAAGGGAAATAAGACACTATGAGAAACCACAGCATCGCAAATATTATTGTGCATTGACAAAGCAACTTACAAATATTCTTTTCTCAAGAATAGATCACTTCTACTCATTTGTAATAGTCTCTTCTCCTAGCTTCTGGACCACAACCCTCTTCCATAGTTTTCATTTGCCTCTTTGTGCATGTTTTCTATATTTGTTATCAGACTTGTTTTGGTCTCAATTATATTCTCTACTGTCATTATTGCAACTATCATATTTGTGTCACTTACAAACATCCATAATTTCAGAAAATATTAATTGACTTCTTATTATGTCTTAGAGATTGTGCTAATTACCAAGAATAGATTTAAAGCTAAACAATTGAATATGTTCCTCTTTGGAAAAGTCATATTGCAGTTTGGAATAGTATAGCATTAACTGAACACTGTCTCTGTGACTTACAGAGATTGTTGTTGTTGTTAAGTGCTATCGAGTCAGTTCTGGCTCATAGCGACCCTGTGTATGGTACCCAAGGAGCGGCTGGTGAATTTGAACCACTGACCTTTTGATTCAAACAAACCTTGCTGTCCAGTGCTTTATCCTACAGTGACACACCAGGACTCATTATAGAGATTAGCTCATCTAATTCTCTCAACCCTTAATTAACAGGTTGACTGAGGCTGAATGCTATATAGCAAATAAAAATAAATGACAGGAAAATAAACAAATAAATAACCAGATTTGAACTAGGTAGTCTGATTCCAGAGCCCACAAAATAAGCCCATATATTCTCACTTTGGTTAGGAAGGTGGGAAGCAAAAGCTTATAAAGCTGTCACTACAAAACAATTTAAGAATAATTCTACCAACTTCTTCAGTTAATCAAGATGCTGTCTGTGATAGGATAATATTCATATGTCTGCACAACTATCAACACTCATGGAAGCAACAGTCAAGAAATTAAACAACATATTACATTGGGCAAATCTGCTGCACAAGAAATTTTTAAAGTGTTGAAGAACAAAGATATCAGCTTGAGGACTAA
>NW_006408613.1:458611-473358 GCF_000296735.1 Chrysochloris asiatica
CATTCCAAACAAAGGTGGCCCAAGAAAATGCAGAAATCATCAAACAATATCATTAATGTCACATACAAGTAAAATTTTACTGAACATAATTTAAAAATGACAACAGCAGTACATCTTCAGGGAGCTTTCAGAAACTCAACCTGCATTCAGAAGAGGATGTGGAACTAAGGATACCAATGCTGACATTAGATGAATCTTGGCTGAAAGCAGATAGTACCAAAAAGATGACTACTTTTGTTTTATTGACTATGCAAATGCTTTTGACTGTGTGGATCATGGCAAGCTCTGGATAACATTGTGAAGACTAGGTAATCCAGGAAAATTAATTGTGGTCATGAGGAACCTTTAGATAGACCAAGAGGCAGTTATTCATACTGAATAAGGGGATAATGAATAGTTTAAAATCAGTAAGGTTTGTGGCAGAGCTATATTCTTTCACCACAATTATTAAATTTGTATGCTGAGAAAAATCATCTGAGGAACTGGATTGTATGAACAAGAGGGTGGCTTCAGGACTGGAAGAAGACTCATTAACAACCTGCAATATACAGATGATATATCCTTTCTTTATAAAAGTGAAGGTGACTTAAAATACTTCCTGATGAAGATCAAAGACCACAGCTTTCAGTATGAGTTGCACATCAATGTAAAGAAAACAAAAATCCTAACAACTGTACTAATAAATCACATCATGATAAATGGACAAAAGTTTGATGTTGTAAAAGACTTCAATTTGTTTGAATCCACAATCAACACTTAAGAAACCAGCAGTCAAGACATCAAATGATGTGTGTTGTGTTAAACAAGCTTGCTGCACAAGACCTCATTAAAATGTTCAAGAGCAAAGATATCATTTTAAGGACTAAGATGCATCTGACCCAAACCATGGTATTTTAATAGCCTCATATGCATGTGAAAGTTGGACAATGAATAAGGAAGACCATAGAAAAATTGATGCATTCAAGTTATGATGTTGGATATTATTGGAAGTGTCATGGACTGCCAAATAACAGACAAATCTATATTGAAAGAAGTACAATCAGAACGCGCCTTAGAAGCTGGGATGTTCACACATTGTCTCTTTTATTTAGAACATATTATCAGGAGGGAAGTCCCTAGAGAAGGATATTATGCTTGGTAACGTGGAGGGTCAGCAAAAAAGAGACTCCCCAACCAGATGAATTGGAACAGTAATGTGCTCAAATGGGCAACAGTAATGGGCTCAAATATAACCACAATTATGAGGACAGCACAGAACCTGACAATGTTTCATTCAGTTGTGCATAGAGTCACTATGAGTCATAACTGATGACTCAATGGCACTTAACAACATATGGATAAAATATTGAATGATGTAGAAAGCCTCAAAAGAAGATGGAAGGTATACACAGAGTCAGTGTATCAAATGGTCAGTGTTCAAACATTTCAAAAGGTAGCATATGATCAAGAACCAATGGTACTTCTGCATTGAAGGCATTGGGGAAAAACAAAGCTCAAGGAATTGATGTAATACAAATTGAAATCATATAACAAATTGATATAGTGCTGGAGTCATTCACTCAGCTATGCCAAGAAATTTGGAAGACAGCTACCTGGCCAACTGATTGAAAGAGATACATCCATATTTGTGCCCATTCCAAAGAGAGGTAACCCAAAGGAATGCAGAAATCACCAAAAAATATAATTGATACCACATGCAAGTTAAATTTTCCTTATGATATTTCAAAAACAGTTGCAACAATGTATCAATAGGGAACTGCCAGAAATTCAAGCAAGATTCAGAAGATGATGTGAACTAGGGACATTGTTGCTGACATCAGATGGATCTTGGCTTAAAGTGGAGACTACCAGAAAGATGCTTACTTGTATTTTATTGGCAATGCAAAGGCTTTTTACTGCGTGGATCATGAAAAAAGACTTCAATTTGTTTGAATCCACAATTATGGACAACATTGCTGAGAATGCATATTTCAGAACACTCAATTATATTCATGATGATTCTGTATAGGGACTAAGAGGATTTGAAAGAACTTGAGGATACTGAATGTTTTAAAATCAGAAAATCAGAGAAGATGTGTGCCAGGATTGTATGCTGAGCAAATAATCTGATAAACTGGATTATATACATAAGAATATGGCATCAGGATTGGAGGAAGACTCATTAACAACTTGTGATATGCAAATCATAAGCCTGCTTGATGGAAGCAAAGAGGACAGAATTCTTACTGATGAAGAGCAAAGACTACAGCCTTCAGTATGGATTGCACTCTAATGTAGAGCAAACAAAAATCTTTACAACTGGACTAATACATAACATCATGATAAATGGAGAAAAGATTGAAATTGCCAAAGATTTCATTTTGCTTGGATCCATAATCAACACTTGGAAGTAGCAGTCAACACATTTAAAAACATACTGCATTAGGAAAATCTGCTCTACAGTGCCTCTTTAAAGTGTTCAAAACCAAAGATAATAGTTTGAGTACTAAGGTGCATCTAATACAGCCATAGTATTTTCAGTAGCCTCATATGCATGTCAAAGTTGGACAATGAGTAAGGAAGACTATAGAGGAATTGATGCATTTGAATTATCATGTTGGAGAAGAATATTGAAAGTACCATGACTGCCAGAAGAACAAATAAATCTCTGTTGGAAGAAGTGTAGCCAGAATGCTCCTTATAAGCGAGCATGTGGAGATTTCATCTCTTATACATTATCAGGAGAACCAGTCCCTTTATAAAGACATCATACTTGTTAAAGTGGAGGGCCAGTGAGATGTATTAGTACAAATGGCAGCAAAAATGGGCTCAAATGAAGCAACAATTTTAAGGATGGCAGAGGACAGGGCAGTGTTTCATTCTGCTGTGCATAGGGTTGCTATGAGAGGGAACTGACTCAACGACACCTAACAACAACAATACAGTGTGATAAGAAATACACACAACATGCCAAAGAAGCACACAGTAGTTCTGAAGACTCAGACCCCAACACCAAAACCCACAGGCACTGAGCTGATTCCAACTTGTAGAGACTGTGTAAGACAGAGTAGAACTGTTCATAGGGTTTCCAAGTCTACAAATCTTTACCGAAGCAGTCTGCTGTATCTTCCCCTCACAGAGTAAATTGTGGGTTTGATCTGACATTTTGGTTAGCACCCAAGTGCTTTCATCACTGCACCACCGGGGACCCCTTGAGGACTCAGGGGAAATATAATCAGCATTTGAATGGTACTAAAATGATTATGAATTTTCTATGAATAAGAGGAGAAAGGGAGACATTCTAGATGGAGGGGAGGTTAAGTATACTGACCAGTGTGAAGTGGAAGAGTACATCGAGGAAGTAGTAAAGTAAAGTGTAGGTATAACCTAACAAGGGCCATGGATCGAAGAGTAATACTAGCAACACTTGATAATACAAAACAATCGAGAAGGAAGTTGGAATGAGGATGTGGCTTTGAGGAAACTTTGAGGTAAAACTTCTTAAGATGTTTATGGTGTCCAAGAAACAATTACTGAAATCACAAATGCCACCTCCTGCATAAAGCCTGATCTAATCCACCCAATGAAATTCAATCTCTTTCTCACAGTTAAAGGACTTGATTCCTTCCTTCAAACATTATTTTCTTCTGTATATTACAGTTATTAGTGAACACATTTTGTCTTTCAAAATAGATTAGACTTTCCTTAAAGGTTGAAATGCTATCTTATCCATCTCTGTCTCCCACACAATGCTTAGTTCAATATATTACACTTGAAAAAATCTCATGATTATTTTAGTATTTTAAACTTTACCAAGTAATGCCATAGAAATTAACTTATTTTATGCAATTATATGTACTAGAAGTTTAATCAATATTTGATTAATAAAATTGAAAATTGAGAGTCCATGCTGCCATTTATCATGATTACAATCCATTCGTTATTTTACCTTTACATTTGATTTCAATATGAAAAAATATTAAAAAAGAGTCATATAGTATACTAGGCTTGGATATATAGTTATTTACATCATTATTTTTATAGTCTTTGCAGCCAAACTCATTAACTGAATTCTAGGGGCTGGGATTTGTTGGGGGAGTAAATATTAGTGGCTGTAGTACCATATTTTCAAAATTTATTTGGTCATGAAACATCAGGCAAAACCCACTAAATTAAAAGTTTTCTTGTACTAAAACTAAAGGAAAAAATAGTCTCACATAAGACTGAATTATGGCAGAAATGAGCAAATTTGTCTTCTATATTAAATATAAAGTTCATCTAGAATATAAGATATATGTAAGAAAATCTGAATAATATAGGTCAGTGGGTAAAGTACTATTAGGTCGAGCGATGATTATTTTACAAATGCTGCCTGAGTCATTGCCTCATTGTACAGACTTAATGTTATGTCTCCTTGCATAAAAAAGCATGGAATGGTAAAACATAGTGTAAGAATAATTGCTTTTAGAAGGGTCTGGGTGAGGCTTGTCCCTATGAGGTGGAAGTTAAAGATCGCTCAAACATCCGACTTATCCAAAATGCTATGCTGTTGTTAGGTTCTGACTCACAGCCACCCTACATACAAGAGAAGGAAACACTGCTCAGTCCTAACAGTTGTTATATCTGAGCTTATTGTTTTAGCCACTGTTTAATCCATTTTGTTTAGGGCCTTCCTCTTTTTCACTGACCCTCCACTTCAAAGCATGATGTCCTCCTCCAGGGACTGATCATTACTGACAGCATGTCTAAAGTATGAGTGACAAAGTCTCACCATTGTTGCTTATAAAGAGCAATCCAAATGTACTTCTTCCAGAAGAGATTTGTTTCTTCTGACAGTCCATGTATCTTCAATATTCTTCACCAACACCATAATTCAAATACATAGATTCTTCTCTGTTATGCTTTATCCATTGTCCAGCTTTCACAGGCAGATTAGGACATTGAAAATACCATGGTTTGGGTCAGGTGCACCTTAGTCCTCAAGGTGACACATTTGCTTTTTAACATTTTAAAGAGGTATTTTTCAGTAGATTTGTCCTAATGCAATGTGTTGTTTGATTTCTAATCTGCTGCCTACCTGAGTGCTCATAGTGAGCCCAAATAAAATGAAATATTTGACAACTTCATTATTTTCTCTATTTATCATGATGTTATACATTGGTCCATTTGTGAGGAGGTTAATTTTCTTAATATTGACATCTTATCCATACTGAAGGCTGTAGTCTTTGATGTTCATCAGTCAGTATTTCAATTCCTCTTTGCTTCTAGCAAACAAGATTATTTCATCTGCATATGACAGGTTGCTAATGAGTCTTTCTCCAAACCAGGTGCCACATTTTTCCTCATATAATCCAGCTTCTCAGACTATTTGCTCAGCATACAGATTGAATAGTGTGGTGAATAAGTATCATGTGACCTGATTTGCCACTTCCACGCTTTGTGAGTCAACAGTGTAAGTGAAGAAAATCCTCCAGACATATGCCTGATGTATGGATTTGAGACTTACCTCCACAGTCATGTAATCCATTTTCTTGATATTTCATGGGCTCTGTGAGCCATTGCAGTGAATTGCCCAATGCTGAGACATGAACACAAATACTGAGGGGAGAAGTGGTTGATTTCATGGATTATGGTCTGGACCAAAATGCTATACCAGTCTGTAATCTCTGTTATCAACCACTCTCCCCTTAGTATTTTCACTCATGTTCCAGGGGTTTGCAGTTTACTTCAATGTCTTAGAGAACTCACAAACCATTAAGAGAATGGTTTATGTGACTGTGATTGCTGGCAAGTTTCAGAGGCCAGTCTCAAGCATCCTCATCATTTACATCAAATGGGCCTGTTGACTCACAAGGCTTTGGAAGCTGGTGAATCAGGTCAGGTGATAGGTCATCAGCTCAAGTCCCAGGAACCAGAAGTCAGATGAAGGTGAGCTTGATTAGTCAGGCAAAGGAGTACACCAGGACTCACATAATCAAAACGGTTCATCTATACCTAGAAAGATGGTAAACTGACTAATTTCCAAGTTAGAGTACTAACTTGTTACAATTAGTCCTGTTAACAATCACTCACAACTGAATCAGGTAATCCTATCAGCATCTTCCCCTCCCATCTTTTACCAGACAACAGAAAAAGTCATATGGTGGAAATTAAAAAGACTATGGGTAGAATGCTGTTGTTGTTGTTGTTAAGTGCCATTGAGTTGGTTCCTACCTATAGCTACCCTGTATAGGGTTTCCAAGGAGCAAGTGGTGCACTTGATCCACCGACTGTGCAGCTCAAACGACTTTGCAGTCCAGCACATTAGCCCACAGAGCCACATGGGTAGAATAGCCATATAAAATAAGTCACTGCATAACAAGCATGACGCAAACGAAGTTTATGAACAATTTTCTTCAGGTGCTTTCTATCAGCCTTATAGAGCTAGGTTTTCAATTTTGTCTCTGGGTTCCCACAACGCACTTAAATTCAAATATTTATCATGAGACCATGTGATCATTGAGAGTATGAACATTAACTTATTCTTGGCCTCCTCAATTTGTTAGCATAACTCTAGGCATGAAAGTAGGTTTAAACAAGGTGAACTAAGTGTACAAAGTGAACTAATGTCAGGTAAAAGAAGTAGGAATGGAAATGAAGGGAGTGACGCAAAAGCAATAAGAGAGAAATTAATAAGCTTTGAAATTGACTACATGGGGACAGCATAAAGAATGTGAGTACTTCAAATGTGATAAAATTAGAAATTAATGAAGATGGCATCTAAGAGTAATACAGAAGTAAGAGCAAGAGGTGGTTTAGTACAAGACAATACATTCATCTGTGGATCTCTTGAGCATGCATTCATGTAACCTCTATAATATGTTAGGCAAAATTGTCTTCCTAACAGTTGACTCATGCTTGAATCACAGTCATGGCACTGAGTGTTGGGTATTTGAAGTTACTAATTCAAGCTATATATAAGGGTAACTCAAAAACTATTTGTGTTAGGGTTAAAGTTCAGACATGCATGGATTTATTCCAAACAAAATGTGTTTAGACATGCCTCTGTGACCAGTAGATGACTTCAGACAAGTTTTTTTCAGTAATACACTTTTATTAGTTTTGTTAGGGTGACTTAAAAAAAAAAAATCCAGTCACAATAGTGGTTTCTTAGGCTTCAGAAATTGACAGAATGCAAATTGAAATATTTCAACAAACTGATGAAGCACTGGAAACACTCACTCATTTAAGTTAAGAAATTTGGAAAACAGCTACCTGGCCAACTCATTGAAAGAGATCCATATTTGTGCCCATTCCAAGAGAGGTGAATAAACTCTATTTATGTATATATATATATAAATATGTTTGCAACAGTCCATCAACTGGGAACTCTTAGAAATTCAAGCTGGATTCAAAAGACGATGTGAAACTTGTAATATCATTTGCTGGGGTCAGATGGATTGTAGCTGAAAGAGAATTTCAGAAAATGCTTACTTGTACTTTATTAACTATGCAAAAGTTTTCAATTGTGTGAACCATGATGCACTGTGGATAACATTGTGAAGACTGGGTATTCCAGAATTCTTAATTGTGCTCAAGAGGAACCTATACATTGACCAAGAGGCAGTTGTTCGAACAGAAAACGGGCATACTGAATGGGTTAAAAATCAGGAATGTTATGCACATTTTAGCATACTTAATTCAGTCTATGCTGAGCAAATAATCAGAGACACTGGGTTATATGAAGAAGAACATGGCATCAGGATTAGAGCAAGACTCATTAACAACCTTCAATATGCAGAAGATGCAACCTTGCTTGTTGAAAGTGAAGAGGGCTTAAAATATCTACTGATGGAGATGAAAGACTGCAGTCTTTTCAGTATGGATTGCACCTCTATGTAAATTAAACAAAGATCCTCACAACTGGACCAATAAATAACATTGTGTTAAATGAGAACAGATTGAAGTCGCCAGACTTCATTTTGATTGGAGCAACTATAAACACACATGGAAGCAGCAGTTAAGAAATCAAACTATTGCATTAGACAACTCTGCTGCCCAAGACCTCTTTAAAGTGTTAAAAGCAAAGATATCAGTTTGAGGATTAAGTCATGCCTGACCCAATCCATGGTGTTTTCAATACCCTCATACATGAAAGTTGGACAACGATAAAGTAAGACCATGGAAGAATTGATATATTTGAATTGTGGTGTTGGATAATAATATTAAAAATACCATGGACTACAAAAAGAGTAAATCAATTTGTGTTTGAAAAAGTACAGCTAGAATGCTCCTTAGAAGCCAGAATGGTGAGACTGTCTCTCATAATTTGGACATGTTATTAAGAAGGTCCCATCCCTGGAGAAGGACATCATGCCTGGTAAAGTGGAGTCAGTGAAAAAGAGTAAATCTTCCAAGGAGATAATTGCCACAGTGGCAGCAGTAGTAGGCTCAAACATAGCATCCATTTTGAGGATGGTACAGGAACTGGCAGTGTTTTGCTATGTTGTATATGTGGCTCCTATGTGTTGGAATCAACTTGAAGACACTTGACAACATTAACAAATCCAAAGATTAAGAAGTGGCTGGCTATGGTCTATATTATCACATTTGGTGCTCAGCTGTTATCTAATCAGCCCAACATGCCACCTGTCACCCTAGCATAGTCGTTAATAGTGTGGCTTTGAAGCCTAACTGAAATCCACCACCTGTGTAAACTTATGTTCACATAACTTCACCGTGTCTCTGTTTCTCCTTGACTCACCTACAGTGGTGGACGGTAATAACAAACTCTCAAAATCATTGTGTATTATAGTTTTTATCTTTAGTAGGATATAAATGTATGAATAGGGGAATCAGAGGTGATCCTTAAAACTGCTCCTTGTTAGGCAGGTAAACGAAGACTTTTCTCAATTTAGATAAACAAGAAAGTAGGAGCATAAGGAATAGGACATGTAGGATTAAATCTCTGGAATGCTCTATCTTAATAACAGTAACATTAATTAAAAAATCAGATTTCTTTTTTCCCATTTAAATACAAGTCAAAGGAGTTTTGGTGAGGATAAGGAAGTGTTCATGAAGGCCAGCTGACTTGGTGGATTGCAGTAAGAGGCTCTGGAGACCCACTCAGTTGGAATGCTTTATCCCTGTCATCATGAGGGTAGTGCTGGAAGAAATACGTAGTGAAAACTTACTATGCCCAGGCATTGTGCTAGGCAGTTTACATAGGCTACTTAATTAATACATTGTTGTTGTTGTTGTTGTTGTTGTTGTTAAGTGCCGTCGAGTCGGTTCCAACCCAAAGCAACCCTGTGTAAGGTTTCCAAGGAGCTGGTGAGCTTGAACCACTGACCTTGCGGTTCAAACTGACTTCGCAGTCCAGCTCATTAACCCACAGTGCCACACCAGGACTCCAAATAATACATAGCAGAACCATAATAGATAGAGCAAATATTCCAATTTTGTAGATGAGAAAAGTTAAGTAATTATCACCTGCTTGATGATGGGAGATGGGATTTAAATTTAATCTTCCTTTCTTCATTACACTTCATCAAATGTTCCACTGTTTGTCAAATGAAGTATTTAAATGTGCCAATGACAATTTATTTCTTTTTGTTTTTTTTTTAGCCAAGGCTTTGGTGGCAGGATTTGACTTAATAGTCATTTCATATATATATTTAAGAATTTGGTCATTGGTCATGGGCCTTGGAGTTGATTCCAACTCACAGTGACCCTGTATAGGGTTTCCAAGATTGTAAATCTTTACGGGAGCAGAAAGCCTCATCTTTCTCCCGTGGAATGGCTGGTAGTTTTGAACTGCTGACCTTGAGGTTAGCAGTCAGACTTGTAACCATGATGCTACCAGAACTCCTTATCATTGAGAGAGTAAGTATCTAATTCATCATTTAATGCTTTTATTCTGGGACTGAATATCAGAGGTGCAATTTTCTAGTATCTTACAAGTGCTAACGCATCATATAACACAGACTTTACATCACATCAAAAAGGAAAGGATATTTTCCAGAGGAACCGTAGTGATTTTTCCTTGGCTGGATTATAACTGAGTAGTAGTACATTCTCAGGCTTGACAAGCTGTCCAAGGGAAAAATTACTGCAAAAGAATGAAGTGATGGTATAATTTTTGACTCTTAGGTGAAGAAAAACAAAATGCTTCAGAATGAAGACACATGGAGGTTTAAACAGGAGAAGGAAAATGACATGATACTTTTCTAGAAGGACAGGAGATATTTTCTGAATATTCTATTTTATCTGAGAAGGAAGTACACAAATTTTTATTTTTAAAACCGTACACCATATGTTATATAGGCAGTAACAGACATTAGTAAACACACATTGATTTTCTTCTCTCTACTTGACAGGCTAAAGTGGTTCTCCTTTAAGCAGAATTTATGTTTGGGAAGGCACAAGACATATAACCTACTATTGATTGAAGTCTTTGGTAGGCTAATATTTAACAATCAATTTTTCCTGAAAATTTTAAATCATAGTCAGTACTTTATTGGCAAAGCCAGTTAAGTCTTTCTGCTAAAAAAATGGTAACAAATACAATAGCTAATTTCAAAGCAATTCAACCTGATTTTGCTGCTTTTAATTAAACAACAAAAGCTTAATCAATAAATTATTAGGACTGAGGATTGAAATACCCAAAGTGCAACTATTTCAAGTTACTTTATATACATTTCACAGGTTCAATCAAAGAATTTTTAGAGGGTTAAGAAACATTAGTGAGTCTCTATTTCAGTGCCTAATTTATTACATAGATGAAGAATCAGAAATGAAAGGAATAAATATTCTTTGGTTCAAAATCTACAGCCTTTGAAATCAGACAGACTTGTTTTCAAATCCCAGGTCTTCCATTTACAAGGGTTAACCTTGGGAGATCACAATCAATTTAATCTCTTGGCCCTGTTGTCTCTATTTGCATTAGTGTTGTGAAGAATGAATTAACTGAAGAAAGCTAGCCTTGTGAAAATCAAGTTAAATAACATGTGAAATGCTGACCATAGTGTGTGATACTTGTAAGATGCTAAAAATGGTCAATTCTTTCCTTCAACAAGGTCACACTATAAGGAAGTAGGAGAAAGATAAGCTCTCTTCAAGGACCTTTCACTTTGATATCTTTTCCATTAAAAATAGTAAATTAATGTTAACTTGTGGAGGCATTAGATTCCAGATCTTCTGACAATAGCAATGTATTTACATCCTGGTTTAATGTCCTGATATATGTCTATAGCATTAATAGGTCTCTTCTCATTCCCATATATGTCCTGCTGCTTTTGCTGCTGTGTGCTGTCAAGTAGGTTTCAACACATCATGACCCTGAATAAGGTTTCTGAGGCTGTAAATCTTTGTTGTTATTGTTACTTGTCATCAAATCAGTTCCAGCTCATACTGACCCTATGCACAATGAAACACTGCCTACTCCTGTACCATCCTCACAATTGTTGTTGTCCTTGAGCCCATTGCTACTACCACTGTGCCAATCCATCTCTTGGGGGGTCTTCTTCTTTTTTGTTGACCTTCCACTTTACCAAGTATGATGTCTTCTCCAGGGACTGGTCCCTCTTTACAACATATCCAAAACATGAGAGAGAAAGTCTCACCATCCTAGCTTCTAAGGAGTATCGGTTGTAATTTTCCAACACAGACCTGTTTGTTCTTCTGGCAGTTCATGGTACTTTCAATATTATTCTCCAACACCCAAATTCAAATTCATCAGTTTTCTATGGCCTTCCTTATTCTTTGTCCCATGCATATGAGGCTATTGAAAATACCATGGTTTGGGTAAGGTGCACTTTAGCAACCCATACCTACAATCTTCGATCTTCATCAATAAATATCTTAAATCCTCTTTGTTTTTGGCAAGCAAGGTTGTATCATCTGCATATCACATGCTTTTAATGAGTCTTCTTCCAATCTTGATACCACATTTTTCATATAATCCAGCTCCATGCATTATTTGCTTAGCATACAGATTGAATAAATATGATGAAAGAATACAATCCTGGTTCACACTTTTCCTGATTTTAAACCATTCAGCATCCCTTTGTTATGTTTTAACAATGCTTATGTACAGAGTCCTCATAAGCACAATGACATAAATCTTTATGGGAATAGAAATCCTCATGTTTCTCCCACTGATAGGCCAGTGGATTCAAACTGTAGACCTTGTGATTAGCAGCCCAGTGCTTAACCCACTATGTCACCAGGCTCTTTACTAAACAAATTAGTTATGATTATATTAGTATTTATAAGAAAAAAAAAATCATTGTTATTGTATTGGTGCTGTTGTATCAGTTCTGACTCATAGCAACCATATGCACAACACAACAAAACACTGCCCATCCTCACATTTTTTGCTTGAGTACATTCCTGCTGCTACTATGCCAATCCTTCTCATTGGGAGAAGATCTATATTTACAATGTGTACCTTTCTTGGTGTTGCTGTTGTAAGGCCATGGCTAATGATGAATAGTTAAAATGCTTCCTAGTGTGGTACTGCAGGATAATGTGCTGGACCATAAGGTCAGTTTGAATCACAAAATCGGTGGTTCAAGCCCACCAGCTGCTCCTCAAAAACCCTATAAAGTGTCTTTATGAGTTGGAACCACCTTGATGGCACTTAACTACAATGACAACTCAAGATATAACAACTTTCCCTGCAATAACATTGTGTTCTCCATTGCCTCCAATGTCTTATCATTTATCAGTTACTGTTAAATACATGATGATGAACATCCATGCATGATCCTGGTCTTCATAACTCTTACAGTTTACCTGGCAATATTAAAATAAATATGTAAACACACAAAATCTTGTTCAATAATACTTTAATAATAATAGACATTTATAAACAATATAAGAAAAGATAGCATTTTATAACAAACAAAAAATGGGACCATGGTTTGGAGATATTTTTTTTTAGATAGGTTGTCATATGAGATCAAATTTAACCTGAAAGATGAGAAGAACAGAGCAGAGGAGATGACACTTGCAAAGCTCCTAAGGCAGCATAGTATCAGGTGTGTTGAATCAATTCAAGAACAACTAGGGAAAATGGAGCAAGGAGACGAGAATATTGAAAAATTCTGGAAAGAGTAGGTGGGCTCTGCCTATGTTAGGTGGTGTGGGCCATGTCAAGAAGTTTTGAATTTTCAAAAGCTCATCCTGTCTTTTCTGTTGTTGACCTTGCAGTTCAAACTGACATTGAAATCCAGTGCATTATCCTGCAGAACCACACTAGTACTCCATCTTCTGTGTTATTGTTAAAGGCTATCAAGTATGGTTTATATAAGGCATGATAGCTCTGGTGTTGAACTTGACTGGGCCAGGATTCTCAAGTGTTTGGTAATTAAGAGGTAATAATTTCCCACTATGGGATCTATGTATTCCTGTTCGTGCTGAGATCTGCTGAGCAGCCAGATACTTGTAAGAAAGTTGCTTTGGGGTGTGGCCTGAAATAACTTTTATCTTAGGAGAGTTAGGGAGAGAAAAGTGAGCAGAGAAGGAGGAAACTACTATTAACAAAAAGGAGCCCTGGTTATTGTTAAGTGCCACTGAGCTTATTACAACTCATAGCGACCCCGCATAGGATTTCTGAGGAGCAACTGGTGAATTTGAACTGCTGACCTTGTGGTTTAAACTGAACTTGCAGTCCAGTGTATTATCCCACAGCACCATACAGTGGTTTGAATCCACCAGTCACATTGTGGGAGAAAGATGAGGCTTTCTGATCCAGTAAAGATATACACCCTCAGAAACCTTATACAGGATTGCTATGAGTCAGAAGCAACCAGGTGGCACACAACCACCACCATCAAGAAGGAAAAGCCAGGAGTGGAGTTCATCCTATGGGCCTGGGATCTCAGTTTGATTCATAACCACTATGCTCTGGTAGCGTAGTGGTTACGAATCGGGCTGCGAACCTTAAGGTCAGCAGGTTCGAAACTACTAGCTGCACCGCGGGAGAAAGATGAGGCTTTCTACTCCCGTAAAGATTTACACCCTCGGAAACCCTATACAGGGTCACTATGGGTCGGAACCGACTTGATGGCACATAACAACAACAACATGCTATCAGAATTACTTGTTGTTTTTGTTAGGTGCCATCGAGTCAGTACCAATCCATAGTGACTTTTTGCACAGCAGAAAGAAACACTGCCCGATCCTGGGCCAACCTCACTACTGTTGCCACACTTGAGTCCATCTATGCTGCCACTTGGGTAATCCATCTCATTGGGGGTCTTCCTCTTTTTCTCTGACCCTCCACCTTACCACACATGATATCCTTCTCAATGACTTGTCTCTCCTGACAATATGTCCAAAGTATGAGAGATGAAGTATGGTCATTTTGGCCTCCAAGGAGAATTCTGGCTGCACTTCTTCCAAAACAAATCTATTGGTTCTTTTGGAAGCTCATGGCACTTTCAATATTCTCCTCCAACACCATAACTCGAAAGCATCAGTTTTTCTACGGTCTTCCTTATTCACTGTCCAGCTTTTGCATGTATATTGAAAATATCAGGCTCACCTTAGTCCTCAAGCTGACATCTTTGCTCTTCAACACTTTAAAAAGGTCTTGTGCAGCAGATTTGCTTAATGCAACACATCGTCTGATCTCTAGACTGATGCTTACATGAGTATTGATAGTAGATCCAAGAAGAATGAAGTCCTTGACAACTTCAATCTTTTCTCCATTGATAAAAATGTTATTTATTGGTCCAATGGTGAGGATTTTTGTTTTCTTTACATTGAGATGTAATCCATAC
>NW_006408613.1:474648-493830 GCF_000296735.1 Chrysochloris asiatica
ATATTCAAGGTCATATTTTGGCTCTCATGGACTTGTTTTCATTTTCTTCAGCTTCAGTTTGAATTTGCATATGAGTAATTGATGGTCTGTTCCACAGTCTACCCCTGGCCTTGTTTTCATTGATGATATGGAGCTTTTCCAACGTTTCTTTCCTCAGATGTAGTTAATTTGATTTCTATGTATTCCATCTGGTGAGGTCCATGTGTATAGTCGTCTGTTATGCTGTCTACAGAAGGTATTTGAAATGAACAAATAATTGGTTTTGCAGAATTCTATCCTGTGTTCTTCAGCATCATTTCTATCACCAAGGCCATATTTTCCAACTACTGATCATTCCTCTTTGCTCCCTACCTTTGCATTCCAATCACCAGTAATGATTAATACATCTTGATTGCATGTTTGATCAATTTCAGATTTAAAGAGTTGGTAGAATTCTTTTATTTGATCTTACTGGCTTTAGTTATTGGTGCATAAATGTGCATAATAGTGGTATTAACTGGGCTTCCCTGAAGGTGCATGGATATTATCCTATCACAGACAGCATTGTATCTCATTACTGATCTGGATATGTTCTTTTTTTACAATGAAAGCAACACCATTCCTGTTCAATTTGTCATTTCTGGCATAGTAAACCATGTTGTTGTCAGATTCAAAATGGCCAATACCAGTCCATTTCAGCTCACTAATGCCTAAGATATCAATGTTTATGTGTTCCATTTCATTTTTGACAACTTCGAATATTCCCAGATTCATACTTCGTACATTCCATGTTCTGATTTTCAATGGATGTTACAGCTGTTTCTCTTCATTTTGAGTTGTGCCCCATCAGCAAATGAAGGTCCCATGTGATTTTCTCCCATGGGCTTTACTCCATTTGTGTCATCAAGGTCAGCTCTACTTTGAGGAGGAAGCTCTTTCCCAGTCGTTTTTTGAGTGCCTTCCAACCTGAGGGGCTCATTTTCTGCCACTATATCTGACAGTGTTTCTCTGCTATGCATAAGGTTTTCAGTGACTAAATATTTGGAAGTAGTTGCTCACTCTTTTCTCCTAGTCTATCTTCATCTGGAAGCTCATCTGAAACCTGTCCACCATGGGTGACCCTGCTGGTATTTTAAATACCGGTGGCATAGCTTTCAGAATCACAGCAACTCACAAGCCACCACAGTACGACAAACTGACAGACAAGTGGTGGCCATTTGGTTTCAAGTGGAAACTGTTAATTGAAATTTCAAGGAGAACTGTGTGCATGTGTAGTAGAATCCTCCAGGGGTGGGGGTGGCATGTCCATTCACTCAAGCATCCCTCTAGTCACCAGAATGGAGATGCACAGACAGTAAGAGACCAATGAACAGATACCAAAAAAAAAAAAGATTGTCCTCACCTGCATCTCTGCGGAGTTGCTTAGAGATGTTTCAAAATTGTTATTGAGTTTTTCTGAATTTCATAATAAATGAAGTTTAAGCTCTGGTGAAATTTAGAAGTACTGTGTGAAGGTAAATATTGATACTGTTTGCAATTCTCTGTGCAGCTACAAATTCAGCTGAGTGCACCTGCTCCTATAAACACCTATCTGAATCAAGGTTCTGTGGTTCACTTCTAGGAGCAGAGATGAGACCTGAAGGTTCTCTGGGCTGGGGAGAAATACATGTGACCACTCAGAGCAAAATAAGAAGCAATACAGATGGCTTAGGGTTCAACAATTTTACTGGAACTCTGGTAGCATAATGGTTATGAATCAGGCTGCTAAACTCAAGGTTGGCAGTTCGCAACTATGTTCCACAGGAGAAAGATGAGGCTTTCTGCTTCCATTAAGATTTGCAGCCTTGGAAACCCTGTGCATGAGTCCATGGTACTTAACAACAACAGCTCTGCTTTGACCATGTGGGTTAATGCACTGGACTGCAAAGATGGTTTGAACTGCAAGGTTGGTGGTTCAAGCTTACCAGCCAGTCCTAGGAAACTATATACAGGGTCTCTATGAATTGGAACTGAATCAACGGCACTTAACAACATCTTTAGAGGAATTTCTTGTGTGGTGATATATGATCTGCACTGGACTGTTAATCACAAATTTGGCAGTTACAACCCACTAGCTGTTTCTTAGAAACTCTATGCAGGATTGCTATGAGTCAGAACCAATTGGATGGCACTTAACAACAACAACAACATTAGAGGGATTATCACTGGACTGTGAACCACAAGATCAGCCAGTTCAAACCCACTATCTGCTCTTCTGAAACCATATAAGGGGTCACTATGAGTTGTAACCAACTTGATGACAGCACTTAACAACAACAACAACATTAGAGGGATTATCACTGGACTGTGAACCACAAGATCAGCCAGTTCAAACCCACTATCTGCTCTTCTGAAACCATATAAGGGGTCACTATGAGTTGTAACCAACTTGATGACAGCACTTAACAACAACAACAACATCTTTAGAGAAAAATGGAAAAAAGTTAAAACAGCAAAACCTAGACACAGAAACACTCTCATCAGCTAAATGGTTGTAAATGTGGGAAGAGGAGAAAGCTGGGGAAGGAGACAGAAACAAAGGACCCACTTTTAAGTTGATGTCCAACAAGGAAAGAAGATTCTCCATGTTAAGTGCATACTATGTGCCAGATGATCCTAGGCCAGTTGATACCATCACCTGTTCATATTTTTCTCTTTACATTTTCTCTGTGATATCAATGCTACTGTTGTTCCAATTTTACAAATCAGCATACTAAGCCTGAGTGGTTAAATGCCTGAGTAGGTAAGGCTGCTCAGTGAATACATGCCAAATCTTGTACTAAACTAGATCCTCTGACTGCATAGAAAGACAAAGCAAATGACTGACTGGATGTGGAATAGAATGGTACGTCAGATCACCCATGTTCACAAAGCTTGGAGATAATTAACTTGTATGGTGAGTACAACTCAGGTGTTCCTTCTTTGTTGCTCTTTCAGGGCCCAGGCCTCAGCAAGGATTCTGAGATACTACATTGTCAGTGCATTTTAAAACCCCATGAAGACCTGGAAAGCCAAGCTCTAAGCAGCAGAAGTAGCTTGAAACCCAGTGAAGTTGTAAGACAAGTGACTCTTTACCCATATTCCTCCCCTCATGATTCTGTTTAACTGATTTGTCTCTTGTCTGGGGAAAATCTGTGGATTGCTGCTCTCATTTTCATATGAGGAGCCTACTGCTATGGGAAGAAATACTCAGTGCTACTTTCTCTTTGTATTACTAAGCAAAGTGAATCCCAGATGTACTGTGGGAATATCAGAGTTTATACTTTTCAAAGCCATATTTTCTGTTGTTCACCTTATGTACCATATTGTAGAAGTAAATATTTGCATATTTTGGCATCATTGGTTAGAAGTGAAAATCAAGGTCCACAGAATGTCTTCTATGTGGCTTGTCCAGTAACACCTAGACTTATGTGCTGAATGAACAAAAGGAAACAGTGTAATTGACCAGATGGAATAAATCAACTAGAATCTTGCCGAATAATATTATCTTTTGACATTTAAGAGCAGGGGTACTCAAATTATGAGCCATGGATCAAATCTGCCCCACCACTGGTTTTATTATGAACTAAAGATGACCTTTTACTTTTAAAAGGTTTAAATAAATCAAAAGAATTTCATGGTGTGGCATGTAAAAATTATATGAATTCAAATCTTAGTGTTCATAAATAAAGTTTTAATGAAACAAAACCATACACATTTCTTTACATATTATCTAAGGCTGCTTTTGTGACTACAGTAAAAACCATATGATCCACAAAGCCTCAACTATTTATTACTTAGCCTTTAACAAATTAATTTTGCTGACATTTGATCAAGAGCATTGTTGAAAGAGTATTTAAAAAGAGGAATCCATAAATGATTAAAAGAATCATTAATACTGGGTTCACAAGCATGCCTCAGGATATGTAGAGTTAATCGTCTTTATTTAATCTTTGAGAATGTTCCTAAAGACATTCACCATCCCTCCCCTCTTCTTCCCTACAATTGATTATTACCTAGAGTTTAAAAGAGTGTTTCATTGTTTGCACAGAGTCTCTGATGCTCATTTTGCAAATGTCAATGCTGTGCTTTTGATGTTTGTGTAACTGCAATATTATCTTGAACAACTATAGCATGACATCCCCTGGCCATAGCTATTGTAAGAACATAAAGATAGTAAAATGTGAAGAAATGAATAATTCAGATTCAACATAGATGCTATACCATAGAAAGTTATTTGATACAAATTGAAAGACTATGTGCAAGGGAAATATTATTGACCTGCAGACATGATAGTTGTGGGCTTCTTTGCATATCTAACTACCCAGTGTAGTCAATACCTCTTTCCCAAGGTATTGCACCATGCTTTACATACCTTTTCCCAATTTCCCAAGTTTAGCCCCATTCTCACCACCATAACAATATTCTTGACTATTTCCCCAGTTTAGCCCCATTCTCACCACCATAACAATATTCTTGAATATGTCCCCAGTTTAGACTCATTCTCACCACCATAACAATAAACCCAAAACTGTACCCATTGTCAGTGAGTCAATGCTGACTTCTGAGACTGCAGATCTTTATAAAAACAGTCTCATCTTTCTACCACAGAGACATGAATGGAAGTAAAAAGAGGCTGCCAGCTTGGACTCAAGACCTTGGGGGGGAGGGGGGGGCGGGTCAGCAGCCCAGTGCCTAACTTGCAATGTCATCAGAACATCTTACCATAACTATACACATCCTATAAAAACATAAAACAAACTAAAAACTGGATACATTGAGAAAGGATGAGAAAGGAGATATTAGAAATTTTGACCTGCAGTAAATTAAAATAGTGTAAAACTTCCTAGAATCAGAAGGTAGCTATTAATCCTTTGATTAATAGTGAAATTCAGAGACCCCCCAATTAATGCTGGAGTGAAGAAAAAGAATTCTGGTTAATTAGAAAAGAATAAGACTTTTTTTTATCCATCAGAATTTATGAGTGGGGAACCATATTGCTGTAAAATATTTTGTGCAAATTGTTAAGTACATGTTTCTTATTTGCATTCTAGTAATATTAAGTTCAAAAAGTGACATGCAAACCATCTGGAAAGGGAAAACATTTTGACAAGGGTAATGTTAAGTCCAAAAAGATGTCATGCAAGCCATCTGGAAAGGGAACAATTTGACAAAGTTATACTTACCTGGCCCTAATAGGAATATAACCTTGCTTGCTGAAAGTGAAGAGGACTTAAAACATTTACTGATGAAGATCAAAGAGCACATCTTCAGTATGGATTACATCTCAATGTAAAGAAAACAAAAATCCTCACCACTGGACCAATAAACAACATTCTTATCAATGGAGAAAAGATTGAAGTTGTCAAGGACTTCATTCTTTTTGTATGAACTATCAACAGTCACAGAAGCAGGAGTCAATAAATCAAATGGTGTATTGCATTAGGCAAATCTGCTGCACAAGACCTTTTTAAAGTGTTGAAGAACAAAGATGTCAGCTTGAGGACTAGGGTGTGCCTGACACAAGCCATGGTATTTTCAATCACTTCATATGCATGGACAGTGAATAAGGAAGACCATAGAAGAATTGATGCTTTTGAGTTATGGTGCTGGAGGAGAATATTGAAAGTGCCATGGGCTTCTAAAAGAACCAATAGATTTGTTTGGAAAGAAGTGCAGCCAGAGTACTCCTTGGAGGCCAAGATGGCCCAACTTCGTCTCTCATACTTCAGACATATTGTCAGGAGGGACAATTCGCTGGAGAGGGATATCATGTTTGGTAAAGTGGAGGGTCAGAGAAAAAGAGGAACTCCCCAACGAGATGGATTGGCCAAATGGCAGCATCGATGGACTCAAGCATGGCAACAGAAGTGAGGCTGGCCCAGGATCCGGCAGTGTTTCATTCTGTTGTGCATAAGGTCTCTAAGAGTTGGTACTGACTCAATGGCACCTAATAACAACAAATAGGAGTACCACTTCTGGTGTGGCACTGCAAGATCAGTAATGGACTGCGAATCATAAAGTCAGCAGTTCATATCACCAACTACTCCTTGGAAACCCTATATAGGGTCATTATGAGTCAGAACAGATTCAAAGGCACTTGACAACAACAACAATAACAAAAGGAGTATATAAAATCAGGCTAATTCTATTTACATTTCAAAATATTAGACTTAGGATCCAAGAGGACTTCAGATGATATTTATAGAGCCCCTATGACATGTTTCACACCATTCAATTCACTGTATTTATTATTTTCATTACTGTTTATCTTGACCTTGTTGACAAAGGGAAGATTTCCCTACCATGTTTTGCAAATGGCTTAGGTCTTTTACATATATTAGCATTTAAAATACACTAAAGAACCACATAGGGTTAGTTACATCCCTGTTTTAAGAAACAAGAAACTGAATCAAGGGGTTCAGTGTCTTTCTCAAGTTCTCAAGACTATCAATAGAGGGAGACTCTTGAGTTCAAATCCAGCCATCTCTGACTCTGCTGCTATTGTTAGGTGCTGTGAGTTGGTTTCAATTCTTAGCAATAGAGTTACTTAGCAGTAAGTCTTTATGGGAGCAGAAAGTCTCATCTTTCTCTTGCAGAGTAATTGTTGGATTTGGACTTCTGACCTGTGGTCAAGCACTTATCTTATTTACAGAGCCACCAGCTTTCTTCTCTGGTTCTGTTGTTGTCATAGTTAAGTGCAGTTGGTGAGTTTGAGCCAATGACCTTGCAGTTTAAACTGACCTTGTGGTTCAGTGTTTATCCCATAGCACAGCACCAGAGCTCCTCTCTGGCTCTACTATACTGAAAACAAAAAGAATTCATTCATCAAACGAACTAGAAAGCTCATAAAAGTGAAATTTAACAGGATTTTAACTTTTTTTTTTCCTCTTTTATATTTTTGTTTTTGTGAAAAAAGCTAATGACAGGAAACTAAGCTATTATCATATACTGTATATTTAATGATGTCTTGGCTCTGTGTGTTAATATGCTGAACTGCAAGATTGCTTTGAACCATAAGGTGGGTGATTCAAACTCAGGAGTCTTCTTCAGAAACCCTATACAAGGTTTTGATGATTCAGAAATGATTTAATGGCACTTAACAACAACAACAAAGGAAACAGATTCAACACAAATACTTGAATACCATTAGTGTTCCTGGTTTCATTTGTATTCAGATTTATTCTGAAGCACTGGATATGTCTGAGCTGCCTTCTGACCCTTTCAAGAATGACTTTCCTTTTCAAAATCTTTGGAACACTTAGGGCACTTCTAATTTAAACATTGATGATAGTGCAGTGTTATGTGGTGTTAGAAATGAATCCCAATGTCGCATAAAAGACACTTGGTGAGACTAAATTATCTTGGCAAAGCAAAATTTACTCCTGCAAGAGGGTGTGTGCTTATAGCTGTACATACAGGAACAGGCCAGAGAGCACACCGAGGGAACGGTTTTTAATCCCTGAGGTGAGTTTCAAGGTTGCGTCTCACCCCATTTACTAGGGTGTGACTACACAATCTTTTCCCTTACCCAGTTGGCTAGTTCAAATTTTTAAGGTGCGCATTCCTACTTTAGGAAAAGAAAAAGAGAGTGATCATAAATTCTTTACTCCAAGAAGTAGTTAAAAGAAAAAGAGAGCTATCATAAATTCTTGACTCACTTCAGGAAGTAACCAAAGAAAAAGATCATAAAGTCTGTACTTCAGGAAATTAAAAAAAGGTTACCCAAATACAATAAACAGGATTATAATAAATATATATATATGTATATTTTACCACAGTGGTAAATTAGCTCATTCAGTTTCTAGAGTACTTTATCCTCTATCTAGTACTGATAAATAAAAATTTATTATGGTTTGTAAAAAAAATAAATCATATCTATTTTTCCAATAAGCAAAGATATTAAAAGTATATGTTTAGGTTATAATCAAGCATCTTTTATGACATTAAATTCACCTAAAACTAAATTAGCCAATCTAGTTGTATACATAATAGGTAAATACATTAAACATTCAATTTTTAAAATGTCTTTATTTGTTTTCAGCAATGACTAAAAGTATCTAATTTCTATTTGTACTAAGAGAATTTGTTGCCTTCTTTGCAGGCAGTCAGACATGCATTAATTAAACATCTACTCCATTATTGACATTAAATCAGAAATAATACACCCATCTTGAAAGAAACTTACACATATGACTACAAATCATAATTTTCCATAATCTCAGGGTTTTTGCAAATCCCTAATTTAAAATGCATATTAAATTCTTCAAATACATTAATAGATAGTCTAATCCAGAAGTAAATTAACAATTGCTTTGAATTAATGTTTTAAATGATCCAGAACATTGGAAAGTACTAAAGATGCAATTAGAATAATTATACTTTGGGAGATCATTTTAGACAATATAATATGTCAAAATGCTATTAGGAACAATGCTTAAAATTTGGGAGCATCTGCTGTTTTTAGATCTAAGTAAATAATAACATATTAAAGTTGGAAAAGATTGCAGTATTAGAGGTATAAAGGACAAAATCTAAGCATCAGTGAGTGGTAACGTTTGCAGACTTTTATTTAGGAATAAGATTTCCTTGATACTAAGAACTGAAAATTCACTTGAGACATTGGGACACCAACCTCAGTAAAACAGATACTACCATAAATATCATATGGCTTTAAAAAAAATCTCTAAATGAAAATTGAGGAGCCCTGTTGGCACTATTGGATAAGCATTATACTACTAACCCCAGGTTGGCAGTTCAAACCCAGCAACCAGTCAAAAGGAAAAAAAAAAAAAAAAAAAAAATGAGGTTTTCTTATCCTATAAAGATTTAGTTTCTGAAACGCTACATAAAGTCCTCATGAGTTGAAATGGACGCAGTGGTGGCAATGGGTGTGGTTTGAAATAAAGATCAATGATATGAAACTAACCTTAGTTCAGTACTTGCTTGAGTTACCAAGTGAAACATCTCATTCACTGAACAAATCATAGGCTTTAGAAGAGCAATTTCAAAGGTAGAAAGTACATTGCCTGCCAAGACAGTTCATTCTACTGTATAACCATTATTACAGCATTTTTACTTATGTGGAGTTGAAGTTGGTCCCTATATAACATGTATCAATTGGTTTTATATTTACCCACAATAAAAATAAGAAGCCACAGATCATAAATCTACAAGACTTCTACAAAACTGCAATTCAAGTTTTTGGATGACTACATGTCCCTCCTGGAAAGAAGTGTCATTGATTTATGCTTCTGAGTTGTCAAGTATCCAATGTATTAAGCATCCATTTCAGTGAAGAAATGTGTTGGAATTAGATTTAATACATGGGATTAATGTGTAGTTTTTTTAGAAATTTGAATGTAGTGTTCAGTACCATCTATCATATTTTTGGGAAAATGCATTAAAATGAGTAATCATTGTTTTGGAAGCCATGGAAAAATGAAAAAAGAATTTCATCATCCTTTCAGAATATTTTGATAGAATGAAGAGTCCCAAAGCTGTAAAGTATGTGAGGAAACACAGTTTCTTCCAAATTTTCTTTGCATCTATCATGCAACAAAACAGGTTAATGTCCTTGAACAAATCAAATTTTGATTTACTTTCTTGACTTACCAAAGAATAAACCTAATATATCCCACAACAGCATTTTGAGAAACAGTTGGTCTGTTAGTTAAAGATTCCAGAAAACCAGAGTATTAAGTAGAAATAGCAGATTTATACTCCAGAGAAATTTCATTGGACCAGAATTTTTATCCCTTTCTTATGAGATAGTAAATTATGTATTGCTATCGTTTTAACTTAAAACATGCTTTTGTTTCCTCTTTATTGTAGTTTTTATTTTCAGTACATGGATTTCTAGGTCGTTAGTAATGGCCAACAAGAAATAATTCAGTCGAATAGGAGAGAAAATAACCACTAAAAAAGTGTATAAGATTATCATCAAGTAAATAACATTCTAAGAGGATGAACTAGCCAGCCCAGATCTCAGTAGCAATGGCAGAGTATGAGATAAAAGTAACATCAGTAGAAACCACAGCTTCTAATATTGTAAAGATTTGAGAAGTTATTTACCACCAGTAAAGACTTCTGAAAGGCCTAGGATTGAGAAGAAGAGTAAAGACTTCTGAAAGGCCTAGGATTGAGAAGAAGATGATTATACAGAACTCATCTGCACTGATCAGAGTTTTAGCTGGTAAAAGGTGGACTAATTGGGAAAAGTTTAATGAGAAACTATTTGTAGAGGTATAATGAAGATTGTAGGATGTCTGCAAGGTAATAAAGCAAAGCAAGCACATTCTGTGCATGTGATCTCACTTATATCAGAAGAAGAAGGGGAGCCAGAGAGAACTCAAAAAGAGTGTTAGAAGCTGACTCCTGGACCAAAGCCATGGACAGCAGCAAATTCTACAGTAGGGAATGATGGAGGGAGCCAGGGCTATCAATACCCTGTTTATGCTTTCTGGTCTCCCTCTTAGATCTGTCATAAGTCAAACTCAAGTAAAAGTCAAAGGGTAAAACACTTCACACAAAAGTAAAGAGGCACAGAACAGGCTAGAGAAATGTGACAAGTGGGTGGCAGACTAATGGAAACTATTCACCAAACACTCTTCTAAAACAAGGAGGTCCCATCATCCAATCAATCTACCATGTCTAGTGTGAAAGACAGTATGCAGGTAGAATTTTTTTTTTTTTAAAGTGATTATGGGAAGATTAATTTTAAGAGGAGGACTTTATGTTAGCACAATGTTATTTCAGTCTGAGAACATGCATATTGTATATTAAAAGATCATGTCTCAACTTTCGTATGTATGATGGAATTAGTGGATGTTTGATATATTAAGATTTACATTAACCTATTAAATAATTATATAGTTTCACTTAAAAATGAAATTAAGCAATATAGACTGAATTGCTCTTGCACTGTATGATAAACACTGGACTGTTTTTATACTTAATCCTATACTTTTGGCTATGACCATTTTTTCCCCCTTTCACTTTGATAATCATTCTATTGGAATTTTACTTTGCTTCCTGTAAGTTTGATGAATAGGCAAATGCCCCATGTGGCTGTATGGGCATGGCAATGAGAAATAAAAAGAAAGAAACAAGAAAGGAAGAAGAAAGGTTCTCTTCTTGGCTGTAAGGTACACACCTCACACTCAAAATGTCTTGAACAGAATTACTGATTCATCAATACCTACCCCTGCCAATCTTGCTCCTCATTTAGTTCTCCTAGTCCAACAATGGCAGCACATTCTCTTAGGTGTTTAGGCATAAAATCCCAGTAATTATCCATGATTCCTCTCTTCTCCTTATCCTCCATATCCAGTCCCTTTGTTAAGATTCCAATGATGTGGTTTTCTATAAAAGACAAAACTATAGAGGGTTGGCAGGGACTCAAGGGGAGGTAGGAGGGATAAATAGGTGGAGCTTTTCTTAGGTTAATGTCGCTGCTCTGTATAATAACTGCAATGGTGAATACACGGCCTTCTGTATTTGTAAAAGCCCATAAGACTGTGCAACTCAAAAAGTGCATTTTAATACAAACTATAGTTAATAATGTATCAACTTTAGTTCATAAATTGTAATATGTACCATAGGAATTCAAGATGTTAATAAAGGAGTAATAGTGTGCAGGAGGGAGAAGAAGTATATAACAACTGTAACTTTCAGCACACTTCTTCTATAAGCCTTCAACTGCTCCAACAGGAAAATGAGTATGAAAAATGTCTCTTGCTTTTCATCCAAAGCATATGCTGAAGATGAGTCTTTCTCATTATGTCCACTACTAAAAGTGTGTATAAATACTCTTCCTATCTCCAGAGCTACTGCAACTATTTTCAGCATAATTATTCTGAATATATTCAGCATGATATTCTATTCTCCTCCAAAGTGCCTGAATGCATCCTACATCCACCCAATATGTGCATGACTACTTCCATTACATCATTCCTATCTCACCTCAATTGTTCCTTCCTCAAAGAAACCCTACTGTCTCTACATTAAAATAAAACAAAACAAACAAACAAAAAAACCAGGAATAACACTAGTGCCCTATTCCTTGAATTCACTAATTGCTTTGTTTTGTTTTCTATGCAATGCTTACAAGAACGCTATCTAATTGGAAAGGTCACTTGTTGTTGTTGTTAAGCGCTGTCCAGTCGGTTCAGACCCATAGTGACCCTGTATAAGGGTTCCAGGGAGTGGCTGGTAAGCTTGAACCCTAAGTGGCCCAAAATATTTGCACCGCATTGATAACATAAAGGTGGATAGTTCAAATTCACATAGTAGTACCATGGTAGAGATGTTTTGGTGGTGTGCTTCTGTTAATATTACAGCCAAGAAAACCCAATGGAACAGTTCTACTTTGTAATGCAAGGGATTGCCTTGAGTTGGAATTGACTTGACAGATAACAACAACAACAACAAGAAACAATAATCTAACTGGAAATAATTCATATGTTCTATTTATCTACTGAGAGCATGAAGATTTTGTATGACAAGTACTGGACTGTGAACCACAAGGTCAGTGATCAAGCCCACCAAATGCTCTGCAGGAGAAAGATGAAACTTTCTGCTTTTACAAAGATTGCAGTCTCAAAAACTATACAGGGTCATTTTGCATCAGAACTGAGTTGACAGCACTCAACAACAACTTATTTTCTGTCTAAAATTTAAAATTCCCTGTGTTATTCTGGATATCAGTTTCCATGGTGCCAGTTGGAAATCATTAAGTCATGTACTAATAATTGATTTTATTATTGAGCTGAAGGAGTTACCTTGTCCAAGATTTATTTCCTGTAGTTTGGCCTCCTACAAAGGCAATCTGCAGAAAATAAATGTTGGACAGCTCTTACAACCAGGAAACAAGGTTTGGCCAGATGATAAATTGGTGAATCCTGTCAGCTCTTTGCCATATTATATAATTACAAGGTTTGGAATCCAGTGTTCTGATCATAACAGAGGAGGAAGTGCTGCTTCCCTCATCATGTGCTTCACAACTCAACATCTGGATTTCCTCCTAGGATTTTGCTTTCATCTTTGCCTAAGATTCATATGAACTGTATCTCTACATACTGCTGCTTCTCTGAAATGGTCACCTTTTCCAATAAGCCTAAGGAGTGTCACATGGACTTATTTGTTTGATAAGGTCTTTAACTGTTGTTGCAAGCCATTGAGTTTGTTCCATAGGTATAGGGTTTCTGAGGAGCAGCTGGTGAGCTTGAACCACCCACCTTGTGATTCAAACTGACATTACAGCCCAGCCCATTAACTAACAGCATCAAACCATGACTCTATAGTCGTGACATAATGTTTCCTATAAGGAGCTCTGGTAGCGTAGTGGTTACGAATCAGGCTGTGAACTGCAAGGTCAGCAGTTCGAAACCACCAGCTGTTCCATGGGAGAAAGATGAGGCGTTCTGCTCCCATGAAGATTTATAGCCTTGGAAACCTTTTACAGGGTCGCTATGAGTCAGAACCGACTCCACGGCACACGGTCACCACCACCATCACCATAAGGATTTTGTAGCTTTCATCTTGCTGTGATGTAGGAAGGTATGCCATCAACACTTTAAATACATGGCAGAAGGCTTCAGATGACCTTCTAGACTTAGACACAGTAGGAGAAAGGAAAGGTGTGGTGGTGGTGGTGTGCCATGGAGTCGATTCCAACTTACAGTGACCCTGCACAGGGTTTCCAAAACTATAAATATTTATGGGAGCAGAAAGCCTCATCTTTCTCCCACGGAACGCATGGTGGTTTTGAATGCTGACCTTGAGTTTATCATCCTGATGTGTATCCACTATGTTACCATGTTGAGCCTTTGAAAACCTTATGAATAGCAGTAGAACACTGCCAGAAAGCACCAGAATATTGTCTGTTGAAACATTATGAATAGCACCAGAATATTGTCAGATATACTGACTGAAAAAGAGCCTCTCAGGTTGGAAGACACTCAAAGTACTACTGGGGAAGAGTTGCTTCCTAAAAGGAAAGTTGACCATAATGACAGAAATGTAGTAAAGCTTTCAGGATCTTCATTTGCTGATGGGGCAAAACTCAGAATGAGGAGACAACAACCCAACAATAGCACAATACACTTCTCCAGTGTGCATGGAACATTCTTTAGAATAGACCATATGTTAGGCCACAACACAAGCCTCAATAAATACAAAACCATTGAAACACTATAAAGAATCTTTTCAGATGACAATGCTATAAAATTAGAAATAAACAATAGGAAGATCAAGTGAATGAAATCAAATACATGGGAATTGACTAGCACCCTGCTGAAACACTACTGTATAATAGAACAAATAAAACATGAGATAAAAAAAAATCTTTGACTCAAATGAGAACAAAACTACATCATACCTAAAACTTTGGGGCACCACAAAAGCAATGCTTAGAGGACAATTTGCTGAATAAATTCACATATACAAAAAGAAGAAAGACTCAAAATAAGCACATTAACATAACATCTCCAACAATTAGAAAAAGACCAGCAAAGTAAGCCTACAGTCACCAGAAGAAAAGAAATAATAAAGATTATAGTTGAAAAGATGAATTAGAAAACAGCAAACCAATAGAATCAGCAAGACAAGTTGATTCTTTGAAAGGATCAATACAATTGACAAACCATTGACAATCTAACAAAAGAGGGAGAAGATGTAAATAGCATGCATAAGAAATGACATGAGTGACATCAACAAAACCAATGGAAACAGAAAGGATAATAACAATACTATCAATAGTAGTAGTCCAATAAATTGGAAAATCTAGAAGAAATGGATACATTTTTAGAAAAAAATACGAGCTACCTACAGCTGTTCCGCGAGAGAAAGATGAGGCTTTCTGCTCCCGTAAAGATTTACAGCCTCGGAAACCCTGATCAGGGTTGCTATGAGTCGGAACCAACTCCACGGCACATAACAACAACAACAAAACCTACATTAACATAAAGTGAAGTAGAAAATAGAACAGAACTGATCAGGTAATTAAAAAGCTCCCAACAAAAATAAGTTCAGGCTCATATTACACAGGTAAGAAAATTATCAAAGATCTCCCTTATAAAACTGTTGAAAGATATCTATCTATCTATCTATCTATCTATCTATCTATCTATCTATCTAAAAAACTATATAGCAAAATGGAAGTGAGCCACAGAAAAGGAAGAATAAGGATTCAAAAAATATGTATCTAACACAGGAGATGGAAGAGTGGAGGGACCACAATTGTAAGCGATCTCAAGTGATGGTGTGTGGGTTGAATCAAAACACCAACAAAAGGTAAAAATTATTGTCTGAAGTGAATGACTGTAATTGGGAGATTTGAAAGGATAAAATTGACCTCGAAGACATAATTTTAAGTATTTATAAAAATTTCTGATACACATAAAATAGATCAGTTGGAAAATTTACAAATTTTATATATGTATATATATGTTGTTGTTAAGTGCCGTCAAGTCGGTTCCGACCCATAGCGACCCTGTACAGGGTTTCCGAGGATGTAAATCTTTATGGGAGTAGAAAGCCTCATCTTTCTCCCACGGAGCGGCTGATATGCGTGTACATAATACGTGTACATATACATATATGTCATTTTTTCTCTTGTGCAATGCCTTCAAGTCGATTTAAACTCATAACAACTCCATATAGTGTTTCCAAGGAGCTGGTGGTTTTATATATACATGTGCATCTGTTTATTATAAATATATTACTGTTGTTAAGTCGGTTTTAACCCATAGAGACCCTATATAGGGTTTCCAAAGAGCGACTGGTGAGATTGAACCGCTGACTTTGAGATTC
The DNA here is from genome assembly GCF_000296735.1 of Chrysochloris asiatica. Lineage (NCBI taxonomy): Eukaryota > Metazoa > Chordata > Mammalia > Afrosoricida > Chrysochloridae > Chrysochloris > Chrysochloris asiatica. The sequence continues at coordinate 490,459 of NW_006408613.1, forward strand.
AAACCACAAGTCCACACCAGGACACCATATACATTTTGTTGTTGTTGTTGGTGATGTGCTGTGGAGTCGGTTTGGCTCATAGCGACCCTGTACAGGGTGTCCGAGGCTGTAAATCTTTACCGGAGCAGAAAGCCTCATCTTTCTCCCGCGGAACAGCTGGTAGTTTCGAATTCCTAACCTTGATGTTAGCAGCCTGATTTGTAACCACTACGCTGAAGCGCTCCTTATATGGATATTAGCATTTTGTATATAGATATATATCTATATATAAAACGTTTTATATCTATATTTTTATATCTGTATATTAGCGTTTTATATATGTATCTAATATGCATATAAGGAGCTAAGTGCCATCGAGTCGATTCCGACCCATAGTGACCCTGTATCTGGTTTCCAAGGAGCAGCTGGTGAGCTTCACCCTCCAATTTTGCTCTGGTAGTGTAGTGGTTACAAATTGGGCTGCTAACCTCAAGGTTGGCAGTTTGAAACTACTAGCTGTTCTGCGGGATAAAGATGAGGTTTTCTACTCCCGTAAAGATTTGCAGCTTTGGAAACCCTGTGCAGGATCACTATGAGTCGGAATCAACTCCACAGTACTTAACAACAACAACATATATATTTCAATAGAAAACTAATGAAATATGAGGATATAATTAAGAAACATAAGTGTTATGAGTAAGGAAATTTAATCACGATATTTGGTTCAGCAGAGAGTAATGAACTGTCCTAATAATATAAACAGATTGTTGGTGTAATATGAGAGAAGATAAATACCATTACAAAGATATAAAGAGACAGAAGTCGGTGTTATTGTTGTTATTAGCTGCCATCAAATTGATGACGACTCAGAGAGACACTAAGTAAAAGAAAATGAAACATAACGCAGTCCTGCACCATCCTCACAATGGTGGTTACCTTTAAGACCATTGTTGCAGCCACTATGTCAACCCATCTCATTGAGCATCCTCGTCTGTTTACACTGATACTAAATCTCTCAACCAGAATAGGAATTCAATTGATAAGATTTGCTATGAATAAATAAAAAAAATAAGCAATGGTTATGAATTGGGCTGCGATCTGCAAGGTCAGCAGTTCAAAACTACCAGCTGTTCCACGGGAGAAGGATGAGGCTTTTTGCTTCTGTAAAGATTTACAGCCTCAGAAACCCTGTACTCCACGGCATATCACAACAAAAGAATGCTAAACATATTATTTAAATGGAAATAGAAGAAAATACCCGAATGGAATGCACTACTGGAACTATTAAAAATGATTGCTTCTGAAATGGAGGATGCAATGAGTGGGTAGGAGTAGAGCAAAGACTGTTTGCTTTTATAAAGATCTACAGTCTCAAGAAGTCAGCATTGACTCACTGACAATGGGTACAGTTTTGGGTTTATTGTTATGGTGATGAGAAAGGGGCTAAACTGGGGAAATATTCAAGAATATTGTTATGGTGGTGAGAATGGGGCTAAACTTGGGAAATTGGGAAAAGGAACTCCTATAATCATAATAAATCTTTTGATATCTTTTCACTTTTACTTTATACATATGATGGGAGTGCAGTGGCTCCGTAGGATAAACACTGGCTTGCCAAGCAAAAGGTTGGTAGTTCAAGCCCAACAATTGCTCCTCCGGAGAAATATGTGGTTTTCTGCTCCTGCAAAAATGAATAGCCTAGGAAATTCTATACAGGGTTACTGTGAGTTATAATTGACTTGACAGACTAAAACAGTAAGAATAGCATATACATATAATACTATTTTGATTAAAATATCTTTTCTTTTGTTTTAGAGTAACTTTGAAGCACAAAGTTGGCGGTTCAAACTCACCAGCCACTCCTTGGAAGCCCTTATACAGGATCACTATGAGTCAGGACCAATTCTACAGCACTTAGCAACAACAGTTATGATGGGTAATGTAGCCTCATTTTAAAATGAGATGCTGTTGTGTGCTGTGTCAATTCCAGCTCATGGCAATCCTATATGACAGAGTAGAACTCCCCCAAAGGGTTTCCTAGGCTATCAACAGAAAAATTCTGGTGGTGCAGTAGTTAAAGTACTCAGCTACTAATCAAAATGTCAGTAGTTCAAGCCCACTAGCTTCTCCAAAGGAGAAAGATGTGGTAGTCTACTTCTGTACAAATCACAACCTTGAAAACCCTAGTGAGTGTTCTACTCGACAGTTGCTAGGAGTGGAAAACAAACTCAAGAGCAATGGGCTTGGTGTTTTAAAAAAAATTTATGGAAGCAGATCCTACAGTTGCTCCAAAAGGTTCATCTTATTTCTCTCTCTCTTTTATTTTAAATATTTAGAGTTAAAGAACAAAAACTTGATAATAAATAAGTTAAAGCAAGTAACTGTAGTCACAACTTCCAACAGTAGCTCAAGAAAAAATGATTTAAAAAATGACAGAACTAAATATCAAGGGTTGATAAGTTTGTCATATAAAATGAATGAGCATAGGTAATACATAATTCATATAGTTAATGTATGGGAAGTTTGAATCTTTTAACTTAACTTTTCTTTTTAAAGCATGTTTAGTCCTCAAACACTAAACAATTAAGATAGTGGTCACGAATCTGAGTTTCTACTACATGAAAAGAAGTTAAACACTTTCTCAATTTCTTTAAGGACAAAGGACTGAATTAAAAAGTATTTGTATTGACTGTGAACCACAAGGTTGGCAGTTCGAGCCAACCAGCTGCTGTGAGGGAGAAAGAGGAGACTTTCTACACCCACAAATATTTGTAGCCTTTTCAGCTTCATTGAAAACAGTCAGAATGACTCAAAGATACTTGCCAGCAGCAAGAGTATTTGTATTGGCACAGTGGCAGCAACAATGGGCCCAAGCATAGTAATTGTGATTTTAGCACAGTACCAGACAGTGTTTCCTGGGGTTGTGGATAGGGTCAATGTGAGTCTGAGCTGACTGAACAGCACCTAAGAACAATTAACGTGTTACATCTCTACGAATTAAGAACCATGGCTTAACATAGAATTTAATCTATTTTGTATTGATAAGAGACATTGAAATAAAGTAACTGTTATGAAGATAAACTTTTATCCATTTCATTTGGAGAGATATATCACTTTTAGGATTAATGCAACAAATAAATGCCAAACATGACTGCATGACAACATAGTGTCTAAAAACTTGAAATATTGCCTGTAAGTACACCTAGGAAGAATGCTTTCTATTTTGGAGATATCAGCTAGAAACCAGTTCATGACTGTGCTATTGATTCACTGTGGAACTCTAGGTGACAGTGAGAGATTTTATCTACAAAGCAGGGAGAGAAATATCTGTTCTTTGCAATTACTTGCCAAGATAGTATACATGTGTAAAAAGTGTTGTTGTTGTATGACTTA
>NW_006408613.1:494694-496668 GCF_000296735.1 Chrysochloris asiatica
CTGTGATAAGGAAGTTATTCCACCAGTATTTTAAATATCAGCAGGATCATCCATGGGTGGACAAGTTTCAGCTGAGCTTTTAGACTAAATCCTAGTCAGAAAAAGGAGAAGTGGACTATTTCTGAATGTTTAACCACTGAAAAACTTATGAGTAGCAGTGAAACACTCTTCGGATTGCACCAGAATATTGAACATTGAAGAATTATTAATAACATCAGAATATTTTCTGGTATAGTGCAGGAATATTAGCCCTTCAGGTTGGAAGGCACTCAAAATACTGCTGGGAAAGTGTTGTTTCTCCTCAAACTAGAGTTGACCATGATGAAGCAAATGGAATACAGCTTTTATAACCTTCATTTGCTGAGGAGACATGACTCAAAATAAGGAGAAACAGTAGTAAACATCCCTTAATAATGGAACATGTAATGCAAGAAGTATGACTATAATAATATCGGATGTCACCAAAAATGAAATGGAATGCATAAAGATTGGTATCCTAGGTATTCATGTATTAAAATAAATCAGTATTAGCCATTTTATATCTGATAATCACATGATTTACTATGTCAGGAATGAAAAATTGAAGAAGTGTGGCATCACATTCATCATCAAAAAGAACATTTCAAGGTCTATCTTGAAGTATAATACTGTGTGTGATAGGATAATATCCGTACTCTTACGAGAAGCACTAGTTAATGCTGCTAGTATTCAATCTTATGCACAAACTACTAAAACCAGTGATGATGAAATTGAAGTATTCTATCACATTCATTAGTCTATAATTGATCAAATATGCAATTGAGATGTATTAATAATTACTAATGATTGGAATGCAAAGATTGGAAACAAGAGGAAGGATCAATAGTTAGAAAATATGGCTTTGGAAATAAAAACAATGCTGGAGATTAAATGATAAAAATTTGAAAGATCAATGATTGTTTTCATCACAAATGCCTATTCTAAACATTATAAAGGTTAACTACAAACATGGACCTCACCAGTTGGAATATACAGAAATCAAATCGACTACATCTGTGGGAAGAGATGGTGAAAAAGTTCAATATCATCAGCCAAAACAAGGCCAGGGACAGACTGTGGAACAGACCATCAATTGCTCATATGGAAGTTCATATTAAGCTGAAGAAAATTAAAACAATCCATCAAAGTAAAAATATGACATTGAACATGTCCCACCTGAATTTATAGATTATCTCAAGAACAGATTTGATGCATTAGACAATAATGACCAAGACAGGAAGAGATGTAGGACATCAAGGACATCATACAATAAGAAATCAGGCCACCATTAAGACGACAAGAAAGAAGGAAAACTCCAAAATAGATGTCAGAAGAGACTATGAAACTTGCTCTCCAGAGTACAAATGCTAAAGCAAATGTAAGAAATTAGGAGGCAAAACATCTGAACATTTTTCAAAGAAAATTTCAACAGGGAACTCAAGAAGACAAGAAGCCAACTATTATAACGAAATGTGCTAAGACCTAGAGTTAGAAAACCAAAAGGGAAGAATATGCTCAGTATTTCTCAAGGTGTGGGAACTGAAGAAAAAATTCGTTTTCACTTGTAATATTGAAGGATTATTGGAAAAATGAAGTCCTTGTGTGGTGCTGTAGGATAAGCACTGGACTGAAAGGTTGATTTGAATTGTAAGGTGTGTAGTTCAAACTCACCAGTTGTTACTTGGAAACCCTATACAATGTTGCTATCAGTTTGAAGTGACTTGATGACATTTCACAACTACAAGAATATGGAAAAAATATTGGATGCAGAAAACATCAAAAGAAGATAGATGACATGGCTGATGTTCACCCATTTCAAGGTGTTGCATAAGATCAAAAAGACATGGCTGATGTTCACCCATTGTACAAAAAGACATGGCTGATGTTCACCCATTTCAAGGTGTTGCATAAGATCAAGAGCCAATGATAGTGATGGAAGAAGTCCAAGGTACACTG
>NW_006408613.1:497333-500870 GCF_000296735.1 Chrysochloris asiatica
TCCAGTTTAAAATACTTAAAGGACTAAAAATACTGATGAAGATCAAAGACCACACACAGCTTTCAGTATGGACTGCACCTCAATGTAAAGAAAACAAAAATCCTCACAATTCGACCAATAAATAACATCGTGATAAATGGAGAAAATATTGAAATTTGTCAAACACTTCATTTTGCTTGGATCCACTATAACATTCATGCAAACAGCAGTCAAGAAATCAAATGTCATATATTATAAAGCAAATCCACTGCACACGACCTCTTTAAAGTGCTCAAGAGCAAAGATTTCAGTTTGGGTATTAAGGTGTACCTCACCCAAGCCATGGTACTTTCAATAGTCTCAGATGCATGTGAAAGCTGGTCAATGAATAAGGAAGACTGTAAAAGAATTAATGCATTTGAGTTATAGTGCTGGAGAAGAATATTGAAAATACTATGATCTTCCAGAAGAGCAAACTTTTAGAAGCTAGAATGTTGAGACTTCATCTCTTATACTTCGAACATATTATAAGGAGGGACCAGTCCCTGGAAATGGACATCATGATTGGCAAAATGGAGGGTCAGCACAAATGAAGAAGAACCCTAACAAGATGGAATGACATCATGGCAGCAGCAATAGGCTCAAGCGTAATAATGATTGTCATACCAGGCAGTGTTTTGTGGTGTTGTGTGTAAGGTCACTGTGAATAGGAATCGCCTAGAAAATATCTAACAACAACAACATTTAATTGTCATCCAATCCTGAATCCTAACCCAAACCCACTGCCATTTAGTCAATTCTTTCTCATGGTGCTGGTGGTTGTGTACCATCGAGTCAGTTCTAACTCATAGTGACCCTGTATAGGATTTGTGAGGTTATAAACCTTTATGGGAACAGAAGCCTCATCTTCCTCCTTTGAGGAGGCTGGGAGATTTGAACTGCTAACCTTGCAACTAGACTACCAAGGTTCCTTCTGTCTCATAGTAACCCTATATAGGGGTTCTGTGATTGTAAATCTCTACAGTAGCAGACAGTTTCTCCCATGGAGCAGCTGTGGGTTTAAACCACTGACCTTGCATTGAGCAGCTCAATGCAGTGGGTCTTAGTTTTACCCAACAGAAATAGATTCAGCCCATAGAGTAAAGCACTGAATATTTTAGCAGGTGATAAATTATGCTCTATAACTTTTCCTGATATAAATTGATTGAATTTATTTAACTTTCTATATGGTTTCTGGATAATGTTTCTCTAATTAATAAGCCTTTATAGTTTGGCTTATTAAGTAAATGTCTTCTACCTGAACCATCTGTTTACCTTTATTTGGCCAAGATGTTTCTCTCTGTGAAACGCTATTTTCAGGGCAGACTAGATGTGGTCCATCTGGATGTACAAAATACTGGAGCATATTACATTAATTTATATAGTTATTTGCATGTGTAGCAAAATATGTTCCAGGTTGGTAGGCTCTTAACTATTCATTGCCCTTGGCTCTGAGTCTTGTGAAGGACTAAGAATTATTTTTGAGGGGATACCAAAAAGTAAAACAAAACAACACACTTTGATGTAAGAGCAGGGAAATGTGGTCATGCCCAAAGATTTGGCATTCAACTGCAAGCACTTTGTAGTTACAAAAAAAAAAAAAAAAGTTATTATTAACACATCATATGAGTTCTTGTAGGATATGCCATTTAGTTCATCTTTTGTTTTCTTGGTTGTTGTTTTCTGTGTGCCCTGGAGTCTACTCTAGCATATACAACCCTATAAGACAGAGTCGAACTTCTCCATAAGTTTTCAAGGCTACACTATTCAAAGAAACTGACTGCCATATTTAGCTTCTGTTGAGCAGTTGGTGGGTTCAAGCTACCTATCTTTTGTTTTTTTGATTGTGTGGATCATGAAAAGTTATGGACAACATTGTGGAGAAAGAGTGTTCTGGAACACTTAATTGTGTTTATAAGAAACCTGTACACAGAATATGAGGCAGTTGTTTGAATACAAGGGAGCGCTGACTGGTTTAAAATTAGGAAAGGTGTACGCCAGGGTTGTATTCTTTTACCATATTTATTCAATTTGTATGCTGAGCACACAATCCAAGAAGCTGAATTACATAAAGAAAAATGTGGCATCAGGATTGGAGTAAGAGTCATTAACAACCTGTGCTATGCAGTGATACAGCCTTGCTTGCTGAAAATGAAGAGAACTCAAGATATTTACTGATGAATATGAAAGACTACAGCTTTCAGTATTGGTTGCATTTCAATGTAAAGAAGACAAAAATCCTCACCATTAGACCAATAAACAACATCCAGATAAATGGAGAAAAGATTGAAGTTGTCAAAGACTTCATTTTCCTCAGATCAACCATCAACACTTATGGAAGCAGCAGTTGATTACTTTTTTTGTTTAATCAAAACTTTTTTTGTTTAATTAAAAAAAGTTGATTTGTTTAATCAAACTAGGTACTGCATTAGGTAAATCTGCTATACAAGACCTTTTTAAAGTGTTGAAGAGCAAAGATGTCAGTTTGAGCACTAAGGTGCAGCTGACCCAAGCCATGGTATTTTTGATAACCTCATACATGTGAAAGTTGAAGAGTGAATATGGAAGACCATAGAAGAATCGATGTATTTGAGTTATGGTGTTAGAGGAGAATATTAAAAATATAATGGACAGCCAAAAGAACAAACCAATCTGTGTTGGAAGAAATATCACCAGCATGCTCCTTGGAGGCCAGGATGGCTAGACTTTGTCTCTAATACTTCAGACATTTTGTCAGTAGGGATCAGTCCCTGAAGAAGGCTTGGTAATCATGTTTGGTAAAGTGGAGGGTCAGAGAAAAAGAGGAGGATTCCTAATAAGATGGGTTGACACAGTGGCAGCAACAATAGGCTCAAACGTAGCAATGATTGTGCTAATGACGCAGGACCAGGCAGTGTTTCGTTCTGTTGTTCATAGGGTTGCTATGAATCAGTATTGACTCGATGGCACCTAACAACAACAACCACCACCTTTTGTTTGACAGCTGAGTGTGTTTGACTCTGTGCCACTAGGCCTCCTTCTTAACACTGTATTATTAAACACTTACCATATATCTAAAATATTTAAGTTTTTTTTTTGCCTAAATCGAATCCCATTTTATAGAAAAAACGTCAGTCACTATTCAACAACGTAGGATATAGAACATTGTCTTTTGGAGCATAATATGCCTATTGACTCCTAAAACTATGGCCCTGAGTCCCTCGTTTCATTGACACAGTCTCTTAAGGTGTTTGGTTATGGCTAAGAAGTTTTCATATGTTAGCCTTCTGGTGTGTCACTATCAGGGGCTCTGCTAGTGTAGTGGTTACGAATTGGGCTGTGAACCACAAGTCAGCAGCTCAAATCTACCAGCTGCTCTGTGGAAGAAAGATGAGGCTTTCTGCTCCTGTAAAGATGTACAGCCTCGTAAATCCTGTACAAGGTCGCTATGAGTTGGAACCGACTCCATGGCATATAGTCACCAACCCCACATGGCACTATAGTGTAAGCACTGGACTGCTAACTGTGCTAACCACAAGA
>NW_006408613.1:502170-504102 GCF_000296735.1 Chrysochloris asiatica
CAACTCAATGGCACCTAAACAACAACAACCTAGAAGGAAAGCCAGTTAGTACCTTTATTATTCACGTCTACACACCAACCACTAAGACATATGATAAGCACTGGACTTTGAAACAAAAGGTCCATGGTTTGAGATCTTGAGCTGTTCCATGGGAGAAAGATAAGGTTTTTTGCTTCCTTGAAGATTTAAAGCCTTGGAAACCCTATATCCAGTCACTATGAGTTGGATCTGACTGGACGGCACTTAATATTAACATTAACTAACTTCTTCAGTTTGAAATTGATCACACATGCAATCAAATATTTTGTTTCTGGAATGGGAAATTTGGAAACAGAATGGAAAGACTCATAAATGATAAATATGGTCTTGGTGATAGAAATGATGCTGGAGAGTGCATGATAAGATTTGCAAGACCAATTCATTCCAAATACCCTTTTTCAATGACATAAACAACATGTCTTCACGTGGACCTCATCTTATGGCATACACAAGAATCAAATTGACTACATCTGTGTGAAGCGATGATTGAGAAGTGCAATATGACCAGTCAAAATAAGTCTCATGGCCAACTGTAAAATGGAATATTATTTGCTCCTATGCAAGTTCAAGTTGAAGATGAAGGAAATGAAAACAACTCCAGGAGATTTAAAATATGACCCTGAGTATATTGTTGTTGTTGTTAAGTGCCGTTGAGTTCAGTTGGTTCTGACTCATAGCAACTCTGTATAGAGTTTTTATTTCTGAGAAGCAGCTGATGGGTTTGAATTGTCAAACTTGTGGTCAGCAGTTCAGTGCTTATCCTATACTGCCACACAAGGAATTCTACCCTAATTAGGAGGCCATCTCAAGAACGGATTTGACTTATTGAACACTAATGATCAAAGATCAGAGGAGTTGTGGGATGACATCAAGTACAACATACATGAAGAAAGCAAAGTCATTAAAAAGAAAACTTAGAAATAAAAGACCAAAGCATTGTCAGAGGAGACACTGAAATTTACTCTTGAATGTAAATTAGCTAAAGCTAATGGAAGAAATGATAAAGTAAATGCATTGAATAGAACATTTCAAAGGAAAGTTCAAAAAGACAAGTAAAGTATTAGTTATAATGAAATGTGCAAAGACCTAGGGTTAGAAAATCAAAAGAGAAGAACACACTCAACATTTGTCAAGCAGAAAGAAGTAAAGAAAAAATTCAAGCCTCGAGTTGCAATATTGAAAGATTACACGGGCAAAATATTGAATGACACAGGAAGCATCAAAACAAAATATAAAAAATACACAGAGTCAATGTATCGAAAAGAATTGATCCATGTTCAAACATTTCAAGAGGTATCATATTATCAATAATTGATGGTATTGAAGCAAAAAGTCCTTCAATTTTCGCTCATGAAGGCATTAGTGAAAAGTAAGACACCAGGAATTGATGAAACCTTGATTGAGCTATTTAAACAAACTGATGCAGCACTGAAAACACTCACTGGTCTATGTTAAGAACTTTGGAGTACAGCTACCTGGCCAACCCACTGTAACACATCTATATTTGTGCCCATACTAAGGTAAGGTGAACCTACGGAATGTGGAATTCATCAAGCAAAATAATTAATACCCCACTACTCATCTGTCAGTTTGTTGTGCTGTGTTGGTTTGTGTGTTACTTTAATTATGCCTCTATGCAACCAATATTTTAAATGCCAGCAGGGTCACCCATGATGGTCAGGTTTCATCTGAGCTTCTAGACTATGGTAGAGTAGGAAGAATGAGAGGCTGACCACTGTTGCATGTTTAGCCACTGAAAACTTGATGAGTAGCACTGAGCTATGTATAGACATATAGTGCTGGAAGGTGAGCCTTTCAGGTTAGAAGCAACTCAAAATACAAATGGCGAAAATCTGCCTCCTCAAAGTAGAATTAACCTTAATGATACAGATG
>NW_006408613.1:504532-506341 GCF_000296735.1 Chrysochloris asiatica
GCTGGTAGTTTTGAACTGCTGACCTTGCGGTTCACAGTCCTATTCGTAATCTTTATGCTACCAGAGCTTCTTAGGCATTAGTGAGTTAAAATGGACTAGTATTAGCCATTTGATGCCAGACTATCAAATGGTTTACTATTCTGGGAATGATAAATTGAAGAGGAATGACATCACACTCATTGTCAAAAAGAATAATTTAAGTTCTATCTTGAAGTACAGTGCTGTCTGTGATACAATGCTGTCTCCCTATACTTACAAGAAATACCAGTTAATACTACTTTTACTCAAATTTATGCATCAACTACTAAAGCCAGTGATGGTGAAATTGAAGAATTCCACCAACTTCTTCAGACTGAGACGGAGCAAACATACTATCAAACTGCATTGATAATTGCTGGTGATTGGAATGTGAAAGTTGAAAACAAAGAGGAAGTATTAGTAATTGGAAAATATGGTTAACCAGTTGGAAGAGATCCATATTTATGTCCATTCCAAAGAAAGGTGACTCAGGGAAATGTCAAAATCATCAAACAATATCATTATAAAATATAAGTAAACATTTGATGAAGATAATTCAAAAACAGTTGTAGCTGTACATAGATAGGAAGTTGTCAGAAATTTAAGTCAGATTCAGAAGAGGACTTGGAATGAAAAAATATCATTACTGATATCAGGTGGATATTGACTGAAAACACAGTATAGCAGAAAGATGTTTACTTGTTCTTTATTAACTATGCAAAGACATTTTCATAGTGTGGATCTTAACAAACTATGGATAACATTGCAAAGAATGGGTATTTCAGAACTCTTAATTGTTCTCATGATGAACCTGTACACAAACCAAGCAAGAGACAGTTGTTCAAATGGAACAAGAGTATACTGCATCATTTTAAATCAGGAAAGTGTGAGACAGTGTAATATCATTTCATCATGCTTATTCAATATGTATGCTGAGAAAATAATCTGGGAAGCTTGCTTATATGAAGAAGAACATGGTATCAGGATTGGAGATAGAGTCCTAAACATCCTGCAATATGAAGATGACACAACCTTGGTTAATGAAAATGCGTTGCTGTTAAGTGCCGTCGAGTCAGTTCTGACTCATAGCAACCCTATATAGAGCTTCTGAGAAGGAGCTGGTGAGTTTGAACTGCCAGTTTTGTGGTACAAACCAAACCTGAAGTCCAGTGCTTTTCCTATAGTGCCACAACAGGTCTCAGAGGACTGAAAATACTGATGGTTGCACCTCAATGTAAATAAATGTAAACCCGCACCCATGGACAAATAAATGACATCATGATAAGTGGAGAAATGGTTGAGGTTGTCAAAGATTTTTTTTTTTTTTTTTTTTTTGCTTGGACTCACAATCATTGCTTGTGGAAGCAGTCAAGAAATCAAATCTGCAAATCTACTGCAAAAAAAAAATAATTCCTTAAAGGGCTCAAGAGCAAAAATGTCAGTTTGAGGACAAAGGTGGGCCTGACCCAAGCTGTGGTGTCCTATTACCTCATATGCATGTGAAAGTTGACAATGAATAAGGAAGACCATAGAAGAATTCATGCATTTGAATTATGGTGTTGGGGAAGCATATTGAAATACTATAGACTACCAGAAGATAAAACAGATCTAAGTTGGAAAAAGTACAGCCAGAAAAAAAAAAAAGTACAGCCAGAATACTCCTTAGACTCCAGGATGGTGCGACTGCATCTCTCATGCTTTGGACATATAGTCAGAATAGAAAAGTTCCCGGAGATAGACATCATGCTTGCAAAAGGAAGGTTCAGTGGAAAAGAGGAAGACCTCCAAGGA
>NW_006408613.1:506836-507728 GCF_000296735.1 Chrysochloris asiatica
TAGAACAAGATACTGAATAGATTAAAATCTGTAATGATGTGCATCAGGGTTGCATCCTTTCACCATACTTATGTCATCTGCACACAAGAAAAATAATCAATGAAGCTGGAACATATGAAGAAGAATATGGCATCAGGATTGAAGAAGGCTCATTAACAACCTGAAATATACAGATGACAAACTACTTTCTGAAAATGAAAAGGGCTTGATACACTTATGGATAAAAATCAATGGTTACAGCCTTCAGTATAGATTACAACTCAATGTAAAGAAAGCAAAAATCCTCACAACTAAACCTAAATGCAACAGTGTGGTAAGTGGAGAAAAGATGACAGTTCTCAAAGGTTTCATTTTACTAGGTCCTCAATCAATGCCAACGGAAGCAGGAACCAACAAACTAAACAGTGTTATCACATTGGATAAATCTAATGTGCAAGACCTCTTCAAAGTGTTGAAGAGTTGGGATGTCATTTTGAGGACTAAGGTGAGACTAAATCAAGCCAGAGAGTTTTCAACTGCCTTATATGCATGTGGAAGCTGGACAATGGATAAGGAAGAATTGATGCAATTGATTTATGCTACTGATACAGACTACTGAAAGCACTCTGAGTGCAAGAAGAACAAACAAATCTGCCTTGGAAAAAGTATAGCAGAATGCTCCTTGAAAGAAAGGATGTAAAGACTTCATTTCAATTTCTTTGAGAGACCAGTCTCTGAAGAAGAACATCATACTTGATAAAGAAGATGGTGTCAACCATTTACCAAGTTTTCATGTGGTGTATCAACCAAAATGTGCAGAATTCTTTGGAAAAGGGTTATAGAGATGAAAATACCACATTCAGAAATTTATATACCCAGATGGAGGATATATGAAGAAATAATAATTTCAAAT
>NW_006408613.1:508203-517000 GCF_000296735.1 Chrysochloris asiatica
CTGTTAGTTCATTAGATAAACTTTTCTCTTTGCCTTGAATATTTTTGTAAGTTCTTGACTAGAAGATTTAAAGTCCTTTATGTGAACTACTGCCCATTCATTCATAGGTGGCCATTTCAAGTGCAAAGCATATGTCTCCCACTGTATCCCCTTCACTTTGATAGACATGGGAGTTATCTGCAGCACCAATTAGGGTCTTTCTTAATACAGTGTTGTAGTCTATTTTTGGAGTATTTTGGTGTAGAATGCTTATAACTGTACTCCTCTCCTCCGGAGGAATTTTCCTGTGTTTGGCCACATGATGGCATAATGAGACTAAGAAACAAAGCATCAATTTAAGTACTGTATCAGACCATGAGTGTGTTTCACTGTGTCAACGCTTAAATTCTAAATTCACAGATCTTGCAACCAACACTAAAAGGGATAAATAGCATGATTACTTGACATGTGGACCTCATTTTAATAAAACCAATGTCAGTATTCTGGGTCATGGTTAACCATTGGCTTGATATAGTTCATCCCAACAATTCTATAAGGTATTTTTTAATCATTCCAGTTGTCCAGAATAATAGGTATAATAAAGAACATTGTGAGTTAGTAGTGTTCAGAAGATTTTCTAGAGCCCTTGAATGGTATACAAACAAAGTGACTGTCCCTGTTGGATTCTAGATGTTTGGGAATTACAAAGATCAGCATAATATAACTCAATAAGGCCTTGACCACTGTGTGAGAATTTACAATAGCCAACAGGAACACTTCTGCCCATCCAAACATCATACACTATTGCTAAACAATATTTTCATCTTCTAGTGCCAGCAGTTCTTTAAAATCCTAAGTAATTTTGGCTTCTGAGAACTCCCTTGATTTACCTTGGATATCTATATCCTCTAAATGTATTTTTTTGTTGTTCATTTTTTACAAACAGAACACTTGTGAATGGTGTGATTCTTATTATAAGAGTAGCATAGGATACCAAAGTTTTCAGTGCATTCTATTTTGTTTTGTTTTGTTTTTTTTTTTTGGTTAAAATGAGTTTGTTGGTATCATAAAAAAGCCATGCAAGTATAAAACAATTGACATACAAGAATAGTCCCATTGGCTAATTACCTTTTTCCTGTTTTGTTATCCCCTTGATTTTTAACTTTCTAATTACTGGAGAGTTGTTTATTTCTGAAACTGAGAACTTGGGTAGAAGTAATGGACTTCTATTTCTCTAGTTAAAATTGAATTAGCCCTTTATATAACTTGGTGTTCAAATTCATTTCCTTTGTATATTCAATCTTCTTCCAATGTATTAAATAAATACATTAAGAAAGCTTCAGTGATTCCAATAAATCAGTTAGTTTCCTATGCTATAATTTAGTTCCTATTGACATTAGAAAATCAGGAGGTCGCATGATAGAATTCTGGAAAATCAGTGATTTGTTCATTTCAAATAGGTTCTTTTGATAGTCTAAGAGACAATTATACACATGGACATCACCAGATGGAATACAAAGAAATCAAATTGACTATATCTGTGGAAAGAGATGATCGAAAATCTCCGTATCTTCAGTCAAAACAAGACCAGGGGCGAATTATGGAACAGACCATCAATTGCTCATATGCAAATTCAAACTGAAGCTGTAGAAAATGAAAACAAGTCCATGAGCTCCAAAATATGAGCTTGACTATATATGCCAACTGAATTTAGAGATCATCTGAAGAATAGATTCGATACATTAAACACTAAAGACCGAAAATCAGAAGAGTTGTGGGATAACATCAAGAATATCATACATGAAGAGAGCAAAAAGTCATTAAGAAGACAAGAAAGAAGGAAAAGGTCAAAATGGATGTCATAACAGACACTGAAACTTGCTCTCTAGCATAGAGATGCCCTAGCAAATGGAAGAAATGAGGAGGTATGAGAGCTGTACAGAAAATTTCAAAGGTCAGCTTGGGAAGAAAAAGTCAAATATTACAACAAAATGTGCAAAAATCTGGAGTCAGAAAACCATAAAGGAAGAACACACTCAGCATTACTCAAGATGGAGAAACTGAAGGAAAAATTCAAGCCTGGACTTTCATTATTTAAAGATGCTCTGGGCAAATTATTGAATGATGCAGAAAGCATCAAAAGAAGATGGACGAAATACATAGAGCCAATGTACCAAAAGGAAATGGTTAATGTTCAACCGTTTCAAGAGGTAGCATATGATCAAGAGCCAATTATACTGAATGAAGGAGTCCAAGGTGCATTGAAAGAATTGGCAAAGGACAAGGCTCCAGGAATTAATCGAATAAAAATGGAAATCTTTGAAGAAAGTGAGGTGGCACTGGAGGCACTCATTCATCTATGCCAAGAAAATTTGGAAGACAACTATGTGGCCTACTGATTAGAAGAGATCTATATTTGCACCCATTCCTAAGAGAGGTGATCCATCAGAATACGGAAATCATTGGAGAATATTTTTGATACCCATGCAAGTAAAGTTTTACTAAAGGTAACACAAAAATGGCTCCAAGCATACATTGACAGAGAACTTCCAGAGATTCAAGCTGGATTCAGAAGAGGACGTGGAATGAGGGATATCATTGCTGATGTCCAATGGATCTTGGCTGAAAGCAGAGTATACCAGAACGATGTTTACCTGTGCTTTATTGAGGATGCAAAGGCTTTCGATTGTGTGGATCATGACAAGTTATGGACAACACTGTAAAGTATGAATATTCCAGAACACTTAATTGTGCTCATGAGGAATCTGTACATGGGCCAAGAGGCAGTTGTTTGAGCAGAACATGGGAACACTGAATGGTTTAAAATTAAGAAAGGTGTGTGACAGGGTTGTATTCTTTCACCATACTTATTCAATGTGTACGCTGAGCAAATAATCCGAGAAGCTGTGTTATATGAAGAAAAACATGGTATTAGGATTGGAGGAAGACTCGTTAACAACCTACAATATGTAGATGATACAACCTTGCTTGCCGAAAGTGAAGAGAACTTAAAATATTTACTGATGAAGATCAAAGAGCACAGCCTTTGGTATGGATTCCATCTCAATATAAAGGAAAAAGTAGCCTCACTACTGGACCAGTAAACAACATTCTCATCAGCGGAGAAAAGATTGAAGTTGTCAAGGACTTCATTCTTCTTGGATCAACTATCGACACTTATGGAAACAGCAGTTAAGAAATCAGATGATGTATTGCATTAGGCAAATCTGATGCAGAAGAGTTTTTTAAAGTTTTGAAAAGCAAAAATGTCAGCTTGAGGACTAAGGTCTCAAGCCATGGTATTTTCAATAACTTCATATGCATGCGAAAGCTGGACAGTGAATAAGGAAGACTATAGAATAATTGATGCTTTTGAGTTATGGTGTTGGAGGAGAATATCAATAGTGCCATGGGTTGCCAAAAGAACCAACAGATCTGTGTGGGAAGAAGTGCTGCCAGAGTGCTTATTGGAGACCACGATGGCCAAACTTCGTCTCTCATACTTCAGACATATTGTCAGGAGAGACCAGTCGCTGGAAACTGATACCACGTTTGGTAAGGTGGAGGGTTGGAGGAAAAGAGGAAGACACCCAAAGAGATGAATTGGCAAAGTGGCAGCATCAATCTGCTGAAGCGTGGCAACAATTGTGAGATTGGCCCACGACCAGGACCTGTTTTGTCCTGTTGTACATAGGGTCTCTATGAGTCGGTACCAACTTGATGGTACCTAATAACAACAATAATCTTTTAAACTCAACCCATAGCCTGGCAGACTAAACTCATTCAAACTATCAATATAGACATGCACTTTAAGACCAATAAGTTATTTAACAACTTGTATGCATTCTGTGAGTTCTGTGGCTTGCGTTTATTTTATGTTTGTGGGAACACAAGCCTCTAAAAATTTAATGAAGACTGACTATTACATAATGTGTTTTTATATTTCCCTGTGTGTTCTCTCACATAAGATCTATCAGTGCACAATAGTAAGTCAGAATCAGGAATCAGACTATTAGATACATCAGACCAAAGTTGAGTAGCTTCTTCTATGAATGTGATGCAGACATGCTAAACTATTTAGTCAGGATCTGGCAACATTGAAGCTGGATTCAAAGTACTTCACCTGCTTGGAGTAACATTAGGATACAACAGGGCTTTGTATTTTTTCATAGCTAGTCTGGAAGTATACTGACAAATGTTTTGTTTTATGGACTTGTAAAATAGCAGTAATATTTTATGGTTGCTGTTAGCAACTTATATATCCCATAGTCAAAGCTTGAGTCCTTTCACTCAGAAGACTGGTTCCTGATGCAACTCATAAGCACCCTGGCATCACCAGAGTAAAAGAATAAAAAAATACAGGAATAAGCAGAAGACATAGAATCAGGGTCCAACTTTAGAGAAAGTTCACTCCTACCCAAACCAAACCAGTTGCTGCAATCTGATTCTACCTCATGTTGATTCCATCTATATCAAAGTACAACGCAACTGTGATCCACAGTTTTGAATTGATGTGACTTTTCATGAGCAAATTTTCATACCTTTCTTCTGAGGTGCCTCTAAGTGGATTCTAACCATCAACCATTCAGTTAGTAGCTTAGTGCTTAATCACCTGTGCTCCTCTGGAAGTCATAACAGAAAAGGTAGAATGGTTTATCAATGTTAAGCACTCCTAGCACAGGTAGGGAAATGATGAGTACTTTAAGGCTTTGAAAGTCTGTTTCAGCTTATATTTTCTATGATAAATTTTCTTGTGACTCAACATTTCAGCAAAAGAGTTAGTTTTTTTTTCCCCAGAAAAATTAGAGATCTATTGCCTATAATACTCAATCTATCCCTAAATCGACACAATTGTTTTTTCATGCTAGCATGTTTAATTTGTAAAATATGCTGGTTTCAGTATGGAACTATTTCCCATGTATCAGACTATAAACAATGCCCCAAATACTTGACTTCACTTTGATAACATTACAGTTTATCTAGAAAAATTAAAATTTTTATCACACCCAAAGTATCTTCTAACAAGCATTTACATTGTACAAAAAAATGAAACCAAATTCATTGCTGTCAAATCCATTCTGACTCATAGTAACCCTACCAGTAAAGTCAAGGAATAGTGATATAAAAATCAATTGTTTATGAAACAAAAATATCTAAACATGAAGCTATTGTTTCTCAACATATCTTCCATCTAGGTTTATACATTTCTAAAGACAGTGTTTCCATCTCTCTAAACTTTCCTCACAGAACTGTAACCCCTTCAATTATAGCATGTGAAAATGGTAATTTGGGCATCAAGGGACACAAAATGTGCTCCTTTTCATGTTCGTTGCATTTTGGGAACAAATGGAAGTCTAAAAAGGCAAGATCAGGGCTGTAGGATAAATGGTGTAAGGTTTCCCAGAGAAATTTAAGCTCTTGTTACCCTTAAAGACTGAGTAAGTGCATAGCTGTAATGGAAAAAATAAAAAAAGAAATTCCTCAGTGTAAGTTTCATAAACTTTTGCTCACATATGAAGCTTTCAATTTTCTTAAAACATCTTCATAATAAGCTCCCATGATCGTTCTGTGTCCTTTGAGACAATGTATCAAAATTACCCATTTGGAATCCCAAAACACAGTTACCATAACCTTTAACTGGTCCAGCCAATCTCTCTGGAAGCCACTGTTTTGATTGGAAATTGCTATCTGATTTGTATTGGTAATCCAAGATTTCCCTCGTTAAGATTTGTTCTATAAATCATCTTTATTAGTTCTCATTTTTCTTAAAAGTTTGATGGAAAGATAAGTTCTTTAAACTAGGTGATCTTCATGCAACACTATTTTTTAGTAGCCTTTTGTTTGAAGCCACCCTAAGGAGGCAAAGAGAAGTTCGTTATTATGAGAACTTTTCTGAACCCATCCACTAAGTGCAGAGACAAGTTCAAACACATTTTATTTGAAATAAACCCATCCATGTAGAAACTGCAACCCTAGTAACAATACTTTTGAATTTACCCTGTGGCTCCAGTATCCACAAGGGAGGATATTGAGGAATTGAGGAAAAGCAACAGATATAAACATTGCTCCCAAATCTCATGTCAAAGGTTTATTTATTACGTAAATATTCTTTATTATATTCCACAATTTTCCAATTACTTTTTATTTAAGCTTTATAATTCTTCTTCTCTTTTTAATGTCTTATTGTGAATTATGTGATAGTTTACATGAGAGAACATTAGCTTTACACTTATCCCATTGTATATCATTTCATTGCCTTGATTACAATCCCCTCCATGAATCATCAAACAACCAAAGGGTGTACCCCATAAGCTTGCCCCTCGGTCATCAGCACACAGCCCCTCTCCCTCTCAGGGTCTAAAGTCCCCAAACACTCCATCTCTCCATGTCATCATCTCTGCCTCCATCTCTGGCGTCACTGTTTCTCTGGGTAGGGTCTGCACTCCGATCTTCTCCCATGATGGTCCCAGGGACCTCTGCTCCTGGACTTCAAAGTCAATCACTCTCCTCCTTTTGCTACAAAACATCTACCTTTACATTTCCAACCCTCGCAGTCAGTCCTGATAGCAATTATTCACTATTGTATCACAAGAGTCCTATCTGCATCTTCTTTCATCAGCCCCGCCTAGACAGATTGGATACTACTCAGTGGAGATTCCACCTTTCTCTGCGCCCTCTGGATCTAGGCTCCCTCTTGAAAGCCAGTCACTTTTTGCCTTTGTAGCCCCCTCGTATTGGGTAGCCAATGTCCAGGTTGCCCATCCCTGTCTATCCTGTGTACTGAGGGGTGGGAACGGTCCTCGCTGTAAAGATTTGTTCCATCTTTTGAGCTACTGCATCCATAAGTGTAGGTCAAGTTCATCAAATTGTATCAGATTGCTCTTTTTTTCTTCTTTCTTTCTAGTTGAGTTCTGATCATCTGGCCATTGAAGCCAGGCCAAGTGGGTATTATCTGCAAGTGTGGGTGTTCTTGTGCCTATTCCCTCTCTTCTTATCAGATGGACACTTCACTCTCCACTCTAGTCCTCTGTGTCTATGTCACTGTCTCTGGGCCCAGGAGTTCCCAGATCTTGCCACACTGCTGGCCAACCAGGTCACCTCTCAGGTTCACAGGAGTCTCTTGAACATGGTCGGACTTTGCTCACAACTTCTTTGCTGTTTTCCCCTCTCATCCCCTTATCGGTGACCAACGTGGTCACCAGTCAGGCCACTTGTCTGCTTGTGTATTCCCCTTGAGTCTTAGTCTTGGAAGGGGGTTTGCCCTTAGGGGACCTAACCACTTACCTTGATGGCTCCTGGGTGAACAACTTGCTTGTTCTTGAAGCAGTCAGTCAGGCTGCTGTTATTGTTTTTGTTTTTTCCTGTAGTCTTTCTTTCTTTCAAGAAGTATCTTCTGTTCTCCTAGCTGCTCCAGGCTGGTCTGCTTGTCCTTTCAAGTGGAGATTTCCTACCTCAGAAGATTCTGGATGGGGTCCAGGATTCCACCTATGGTCTTATGCAACACAAAGGCTCTGTGGGAAGTCTCTTTCACTGGGCAAATTCTAGCCCTAATTTAAGTATTCCAATCAGTTATAGGCTAAAGATGGACTTACAGGCTTTCTGTGGTGATGTTTCTGGGTATTCCTTTCTCTCTCCCTGAAGTGTCTATTTTACAATGGTATGCAAGGGTGACCAAGATTCAAAAGACAGCCAAGCATTTTAACATTATTTCCCCCCTTTTACCCATTCAAACCATGCCTCAATCCCTGTATCCCAGAACCCTGTTGTTCCAAGGTTGTGCATATGTCATTATTTGCCTTTGTTCCACTTAGCTCATGCAAACCTGCCTAACTGTTCTCCCATCCACCTTGATCTTCCATTCCCCTCTCCCTTCTTGTGTATTGCCCCCTACCCCAACACCCAAGCTAGCCTGTTTCTATTCCCTGCCCTGTGCTACACCTTTACCTCCCTCCCCTTACCCCACCTCCATGTCACAGTAACTAGTAAACAATCCCCCCTCCTTTAGTATGGGTTCTTTTCCTTAGTGTTTTAAAACAGTGGTCCTATGCAGTATCCAAATATGTTTTAAAACTTTTTATAGTCTGTTGAACCTTTGGTGTTATACAGTAGGGAGCTTCAAAAAGTTCATGTAAAAAATCCATTATCTTTTATTTTCATTTTTCCATGAACTTTTTAAAGTACTTCATAAATATATTGTTGTTGGTAGAAGGTTGTCAATGAATCTTCCTCCAATGCTGATGCAGCATCCAGTTTCTTGGATTATTTGCTCTGAGTAAAGAGTATGGGGAAAGGCTACAACCTTGACATATACCTACCATTATTCACATAGTCGAAAGTCTTTGTATAAGTCAACAAAACACAGATAAACATCTTTCTGGTATCTTCTGTTTTCAAATGTATTATTCCATTTTCTACATCCTCTTTTGAACCCTGTTGATGTATTGTTGCAACTGTTTGTGAATTATCTTCAGCAGAATTTTATGTGTATGGTAGTAACTATAATTTTCATAATTCATACATTCCTTTGGGTCACCTTTCTTTAAAATGGAAATACATATGGACCTCTTCCAGTCAGTTTACTGGGTAGCTGTCCTCTAAATTTCTTGGCATAGACTAGTGACCATTTCTAGAGTTACATCTGTTTGCTGAAACACCTTAATTGGTATTTAGTACATTCCTGGAGCTTTTTTTAACCAATGCCTTTACTGCAGCTTGGACAGCTTTCTTTAGTTATTGCTTAAAATAGCTGCACATTGACTAACTGACCTCCTGACACAGTGACTGCATAGTCCTTCCACTTTCCTTTGATGGGTCCTGC
>NW_006408613.1:517449-518511 GCF_000296735.1 Chrysochloris asiatica
TTAGGTCATCAGTATACAGTACTTAAAACTATTCCTGAAATGTTCTCCAAATTTAGGTGGCTTATAATCAAGGTTAGAGTCCTGGTATTGTGTTGTAGGATAAGCACTGGACTGCTAACCCACCAGCAGATTCTTGGCAACACTATATAGAGTCTCTGAAATGGAAACTGATTCAACAGTACTTAAGAACAACAATATAATCAAGATCATACCCTCTTCCTCATAGACTTGTCTCACTTTCAACTTGCACATGAGCAATTAATGATCTGTTGTGCAGTTGGCCTCTGGTTTTTTTCTGACAGATGACACTGAGCTTCTTCATCATATCTTTCCACAGACTTAGCCTATTTTAATTCTTGTGTGAAGTCCACATATGTAATTACCATCCATATTATTGAAAAATGGTGCTTTCAATGGGTGTGTTTTGTATTGAAAGTTCTGTCATGAGATCTCTAGAATCATTACTATAACTAAGTCTGTATTTTTCAACTACTGATCCTTTTTCTGTATTTCTAATTTTCATATTCCAACTACCAGTATCCATTAATGCATTTTGATTGTATGTTTGGTGAATTTCAGAATGCAGAAATTGGTAAAAATCTTCAATAACTTCATTTCTGATATTGTATAAATTTGAATAATAGTTTATTAACTTGTTTTTCTTGTGGTTATAGTGGATTGGTGACAATATTGTACATCAAATTAGATCTTGAAATATTCATTTTAATGATGAATACAATGTTATCAGTCTTCAATTTGTCATTCCTGGCATAGTATAACCTATGGTTGTTCACTTCACAATGGTCGAAACCTGTCCATTTTAGTTCACTAATGCAGCAAATAAAATCCAGAATTTGAAGTTCCGTTCCATATTTTCACTCCCTTTTGATCAGATCTCATTTATTTTACCCCTGATAATAACATTCATTAGTGGTTGTTGTTGTTAGGTACCATGGATTCAATACTGGCTGAATCATAGCAACCCTCTGCACAACAGAAGGAAAACACTGCCTGGTCCTTCCCACCATCACAATCATTGCTACGTTTGAGCCCATTGCTGCT
>NW_006408613.1:519406-521124 GCF_000296735.1 Chrysochloris asiatica
GATCTTGTGGTTCACAATCTTATATTGGAAAAGCATTGAAAGAATACAATCCGGGCACATGCC
Source organism: Chrysochloris asiatica (assembly GCF_000296735.1). Taxonomy (NCBI): domain Eukaryota; kingdom Metazoa; phylum Chordata; class Mammalia; order Afrosoricida; family Chrysochloridae; genus Chrysochloris; species Chrysochloris asiatica. The sequence goes on from NW_006408613.1 coordinate 519,470, forward strand.
TTTTCTAATGTTAAACCATTCAGTGTCCCCTTGTTCTGTTTGAACAATGGCCTCTTGGTCTATGTACAGGTTCCCCATGAGCACAACTAAGTGTTCTGGAATATTCATTCTCTGCAATGTTGTCCATAGCTTGTCATTATCCACACAATCAAAAACCTCTGTGTATCCAATAAAGCACAGATAAACATCTTTCTGGTATTCTGTGTTTTCAACCAAGATTCATCTGACATCCACCGTTATATCTTTCATTCCATCTTGAACCACTGGCAATTTTCTGTCAATGTACATTTGCAAACATTTTTGGATTATCTTTAGCAAAATTTTATTGTGTGAGATGACAATGATACTGATGACTGAAGACTTCTCTGTTCTATTGGATCACCTGTCTGTGGAATGGGCACAAATATGGATCTCTTCCAGTCAGATGAACAGGGAGTTGTCTTCCAATTTCTTGGCATAGTTGTGTGAGTTTCTCCAGTGCTTTGCCAATTTGTTGAAAGTTTTCAATTCGTGTTCTATCACTAGTGGTAGTCAAGCACTGTATAGTTCTTCTTGTCTTGAGATGGGGGAGGCAATGGTTTATGGAAATAATTAGTCTTTTAGCCTAGCTCCTGTTCTGAATCTTGGATTTTCTTCTTCTTTTCTTCCAGATGAATAAAGATCAGTAAACCACAACTACTGCTTTTGAGATAATTACAAATCATGGGAATTCTGTAGGATATAATAGAAATGCCTTATAGGGTTTCTGAGGCTGTAAATCTTTATGAAATGTGACGGTCTCAACTTTCTCGCAGAGAACAGCTCATAGGTTCAAATTGCTGGCCTTTGAATGAGCAGACAATGCTTAATCCTTTGTGCCACCACAGCTCCTTATAAAGACCAGTTGTTATATGCAATTACTTTTTGACTTATATCCTGGGTCTAAACTCTAAAACTTTAGAGTTATATTTGTACCCCTTGAATCTTTTTCCAGCTCTTCAAACATTCATTTTATTTGATGTCCTGGTTTTTAACAATAATGATATATTTACTTCCCAATATGGATAAGATGGTTACAGTTGTCTGTTTACTTGGTTAAGTCATAATTCTTTTGTTTTGCATTTAATGCAATTATGCAATCTGGCAGTTATATAATGATATAATTGCCACCTGTGCTGTGGTCTGATTTGATCGGCCCTGATCTAATGAGATGGTGTTTGTATGAAACACCCTTAAGATGGTCACAGCCTTAATTCTACATAAATGTAGTCTCTTCAGAGGGGTGACCTACATCAAAAATATATATTGACATCATAAAGCTCTTTTTTTGTTGTTTACTCTGGTCTGCATCTGGCCCTTATCATCTGACCCCTAGGTTTTGAGACTTGAGCTGATGACCTGCTGTATTTTCTACTGGTCTTGGAATTTATTAGCCTTTGTAACCTGAGCATCAGAAGCCTGCTGTTTTGCCTGCCAATATTGGAATTATTAGACTCAGCAACCCATGAGCTAGCAGCATGCTTTCTGACCTGCCTATCTTGGGTTCATAATCTCATCCAGCTCTTTGAGTCATGGTAAACCTCCAGCTTCTAGGAATTTGGGATTTGCTAGTCTGTACAACCATATGAGCCCTTTCTTTAAGAGAAATCTCTCTTCCTTTCTCTCTCTCTCGCTCT
>NW_006408613.1:526499-528691 GCF_000296735.1 Chrysochloris asiatica
TGGGTCAGAATAGGCTCGACAGCAACATCCATAAATATAGGTCAAGTTTATCATATTGTAGCAATTTATACTTGTTTCCTTTATCAAAAATAGTTTTTTTTATTTTCCTCTAGTCGAGTTCTGATCATCAAGCCATTGAGGTTAGGTCAAATGGGTACTGTCTGCAAGTTTGGGCATTCTTGTGCATCTACCCTCACTTCATATCAGCTGGATGCTTCACTCTCAGCTCTAGCCCTCCATGGCTATGTCCTTGTCCATGAGTTCAGGAGTTTCCAGGTCTCACTACACTGATGAACAACTAGCCCTTCCTCTTCTCTCTCATCTCCAGATCAACGGGAGTCTATGGAACTCAGCCCATTTCTTCATTGTTGCCTTTTCCCCTCTTCCACTCACCAGTAGCCAGTAGACCAATTTCATTGCCAGCAAGCTTACATGCCTGCTCATGTGTTCCCTTTGAGTTTTAGTCTTGGATGTGTTTGTTTGTTTTTTCCTGAGGGGACTTGATTGTTTGCCTTTATGGCTCCCCAGTGAGAACAATTTGCTTGTTCTTGTAATAGCCAATCAGACTGCCATTTTTGTTTTGGATTTTCCTGCTAATCTTTCTTTCAAGAAGTGTCTTCTCTTGCTCTAGCTGTTTCAGGCTGGTCTGCTTGGCAATACAGAAGTTTTGAGAACCTGAAGAAAAAGAGCTTTCAGTTTTTAAATTTCATGTCTTCATGGCTGTCTACTTTTGTTCTTATTTTGTTTCTGATTCCTGAGTAATATTTATCTTAGAGATACCACGAGTTCATTTTTCTTTAGTTGTTTTTTTCCCTAAAAATTTAGATGATTTTTCCTGAAATTAACCTTTCTCTGATCACTGCAAAGCCTGAATTTCCTACACATTGTGGTAGATATGTGCCATGGAGTCGGTTCCAACTCATAGTGACCATGAATAAGGCTTCTGAATTTGTAAGTGTTTACGGAAACAGAAAGCTTCATCTTCCTCCCACAGAACATCAGGGAGTTTTGAACTGCCGAACTTGACATTAGCAGTCCAACTCAAAACAACTATACTACCAAAGCTCCCTCACAGTTAAATAGGTATTACCAAGCATTTAAATATAGGTTTAACTAATAGAATTCTTCTAACAATCCTATCAGGTAGTTAACATTATCTCCCTCATCTTGGGTACTGTACAGTACAAATGGGTACAGTACAGTACAAATGAGGGTACTGAGACTGAATAAGCTTACTTGATTTGCCAAGGATTTAAAACCCCAGACAGTGCTAATTTCTGAACAAACCTACTTCATCTGGTTCCTGAGACTGTGCTGCTTAACCACTCTTAACCACTATGTGATGCTACTTGTTGGCGTGTTTTCAATAATTACTACTACTACAATAAATGCAATTATTTCTCCCACAGGACAGGGCATCTACCAAAGAAATATCCAACTTTCACTTATTTATTTTTAAAAACTTTTATATTAAAATATAATATACATTCCACTGGTCTATTTTCCTACACATATCCATTCCAAATACCTAGAAATAAGTCTTTTAAGAGAAAGACATGCCAGCAACATTTCAAATGTCGATATTTGTCTCCCCTTAAAACCAAATGGGAGCTTAGAAAACTCAATTAGTCATTTTCCTCCAAATAACTCAAAAATTGTATGAAAGGATAAATTTCCCTTGGGAACCTAGCCTACAGAACTAGTTAAAGGGAGATTTCTTAGCAAACAGTTAGGATCCCACATCTAATTAAAGGTGGTTACAAATCTACCTTATGTAAAGAAGATTATAGAGTCAGGATTGGAGGAAGGCTCATTAACAACATGTGATATGCAGATAGGACAACCTTGCTTGCTGAAAGCAAAGAAGACTTAAGCACTTACTGATGAAGGTCAAAGAATACAATCTTACTATAAAGAAAACAAAAATTCTCCTAAGTGGACCATTTTCTCCACTCATAAGTGGAGAAAAGTTTGAAGTTGTCAAAGATTTCATCTACAATCATAATCATTAAAGTTGTTTGTTGTTGTTGTTAAATGCTCTCTAGTCGATTCCCACCCATAATGACTCTGTATAGGGTTTCCAAGGAGCAGCTGGTGAGCTTGAACCACTGACCACAGTGACCAGGACTACTGAAAGTAGCAGTCAGGAAATTAAAAGGACATATTGCACTAGACAAATCTGCTGCAAAAGA
>NW_006408613.1:529141-531229 GCF_000296735.1 Chrysochloris asiatica
AACAACAACAACAACACAAATCTTACAATAATTTTGCCCAGTAGAAAGACTCACTGAAGAGATCTCATCCTCATCACCATTTTTTTTTCAAAACTGAAATTCCAACCCAAAGGAACATACATATCTATATGCATAGAATTAGCTCTTTATTACTGAGCGAAAACCCTGAATGTATAAAGATAGCCAAGAAGTGACTGTAAAGTAATGGTTACTTTTCAACTCCATTTACAAATAATTAAGACTACAATTGTTTTGCATCATGCTACTGTTAGTAAATAGTCATCAGGTGTTCAACTTGCATCAATAATTACTTTGCAGTAATTCTGACATACTCCTTTGGGTAGCCATGATAGAGTATATAACACTTATGATTAGTCACATCCTTCAACATGCCTCATATTAGATTAAGTTCAGTTTTCTTTATCTCCTAGAAATGATATTAGATATCTATTGGAATTATTGCATCTTTACTTTGTGTCTTTCAACTATTTTTTCACCCATTTGAAATATTCAAATACTCTGTACTACTTCCTAGGGGTGATATTTCCCCTCAAACATACTAATTTACTCTACACTATTATCCACTTTGCTGTTCTGTCCACTGGTTGTGTTTTGTGTTATTTTAACTCAAGTAAAATGTAAATAAGTAACTTGCACTAATCATACATATATAGCTTAATGAATTATCACTAAATGAGCATATTTATCTAAAAAAGGACTACTAGTGTGGTGCTTTAGGTTAGACACTGTACTGCAAGGTCAGTTTGAACTGCAAGGTTGATGGTTCAAACTCACCAGCTGTTCCTTGGAAAGCCTATACAGGGTCACTATGAGTCAGAACCAACTCCACAGTACCTAACAACAATGTAAATAACATCAAAATCAAGAAATAGAATATTTATCAGCACATCAGAAACCTTGTTTTTCCTCTTCGCAATTGCTACCGATAAACTCACTTTGACCACCAAAGTTAGCACTACCTAGCTTCCTTTGGGTTAGAACAATTTGTGAGTTTTTGAAGTACATATAAATGGAATTATGATATATTTTTTCCTCCTATCTGATGAAATTCTTTCTCTCCATGTAAATATTTTGAGATTCAGCTATGTTTTTATGTGTGGGAGAATATTGTTCATTTTAATATTTGCATAATATTCTATTATGTGAATTTATTATAAATTGACTTTCCATTTTAATTAACATTTGGATTTTAAAAAAATTTTAAACTCTTCCAAATAATGTTACCATAAATATCTATGCATATCTGTTGGATACATACATTGGAGTAGAATTCCTTGGATCACAAAATATGCCCATTTTGTTTAGCTGTTTTTTCAGTAGGATATTTTCTTTTTAAGGAGTCCTGGTGTGGCACTGTGGGTTAATGTGCTAGACTGCAAAGTCAGTTTGAACTGCAAGGTTGGTGGTTCAAGCTCACCAATCGCTCTTTGGAAACCCTCTAGAGGGTTACTATGGGTCAGAACTGACTTGATGGCACTTAAAAACAACAACATTTTCTTTTAAAATCAAGTCCCATCTGCTTTTTATACTTTAGGAGGTTCTCTGTTGATCACTATCTTTCTTGTCTATTTTATTTTATAAATATATTGTCATGGATAAGTAGTCTAAGTTTATCCTTTTAAAATCACATCCAAACTCATTTGGATTCTGTGACAATGAGAAGGTAATTGATGATTCCTGCTCATTGGTCCAAGATTATTCTTATATTTTAAATTTTCAATGAGTTAAAGTTAGATGCTACGAAGAGCCAGATCACTGTTTTTTAGAACAAGTATCATAAGATTTTATATTTACTTTCTACTCAATAATTTCCCCTCACAACCCTATGTTGTTGTTAAGTGCTGTTGAGTCAGTACTGACTCAGGTTGTTGTTGTTAGGTGCCATTGAGTTGGTACTGACTCATAGTGACCTTATGCACAGCAGAACAAAACATTGCCAGATCAGGGGGAAAATGCACTGTTCTTGCCACACTTGAGCCCATTGATGCTGCCATTTTGTAAATCCACCTTGCTGGGTCTTCCTCTTTTTCTCTGACCCTCCATCTTACCAAACATGATATCCTTCTC
>NW_006408613.1:532129-533094 GCF_000296735.1 Chrysochloris asiatica
CCATTGGACATCAGCAATGATATCCCTCATTCCACGGCCTCTTCTGAATCTGGCTTGAACCTCTGGAAGTTCTCTGTCAATGTATGCTTGCAGCAATTTATTGTCTGTTAGTCTGTTGTACTGTGGTGGCTTGTGAGTTGCTCTGATTCTGGAAACTATGCCACCTGTATTTTAAATACCAGCAGGGTCACCCATGGTGGACAGGTTTCAGATGAGCTTTCAGGTGAAGACAGACTGGAAGAAGGAGTGATGAACTTTATTAAGTTACTGAATATTAAGTCACTGAAAACCTTATGAATAGCAGACAAATAATACTGTCAGATATGGTGCCGGAAAATGAGCTCCTCAGGTTGGAAGGCACTCAAAATGTGACTGGGGAAGAGCTGCGTCCTCAAAGAAGAGTTGACCGTGATGAAGCCAATGGGGTAACACCTATGGGAGAAACACCTATTTGCTGATGGTGCTCAACTCAAAATGAAAAGAAACAGCTATAAACATCCATTAATAATCAGAACATGGAATGTATGAAGTATGAATCTAGGAAAATTATAAATTGTCATGACTATCTTAAGCATTAGTGAGCTGAAATGGACTGGTATTGGCCATTTTGAATCTCACAACCACATGGTTCACTATCCCAGGAATGACAAATTGAAGAGAAATGGTGCTGCTTTCATTGTCAAAAAGAATATAGCCAGATCAGTCATGAGGTACAACATTGTCTGTGATAGGATAATATCCATGCATCTACAGGTAAGACCAGTTAATACCACTATTATTAAAATTTATGCACCAACCACTAAAGCCGGTGAGGATGAAATAGAAGAATTCTACCAACTTCTTCAATCTGAAATTGATCAAACATGCAATCAAGATGTATTGATGGTTACTGGTGATTGGAATGCAAAGGTTGGAGCAGGGAGGAAGGAATAGTAGTTGGAAAATATGGCCTTGGTGATAGAAAT
>NW_006408613.1:534449-546220 GCF_000296735.1 Chrysochloris asiatica
GACCTTGTGGTTCAAAACAATCTTGCACTCCAGCGCATTAACCCACAGTGCCACAACAGAAAGTAAAGCTTGATTCCATATTTTTCTTTTTTGGTGTTGCTGTTAAGTGTCATCAAGTCAGTTCCAACTCAGAGCGGCCCTATATCGGATTACCAATGAGCAGCTGGTGAGTTTGAACTGCTAACCTGATGGTTCAACCTGACTTTGGGATCCAGTGCTTTATCCCACATTGCCATACCAGGACTCTGTATCTTTCTTGGCATACCTTATTACATTCTAATAAATTGATTAATAAAGTTTCAGTGCATTTAGTTTTATTGGTATGCAAATATCATACAGTAACCATATTCTATGTCACTCAATGGCTAGATCTGGGGAATTGCCTAGATTTTGTATATCTGATTTCTGCCCAGTCCACTGTCTGCAAGCCCTTTGATTCTAAATATGACTAGCACCTACATACATAAACCAAAACTCATCTAGTGTCTTCAGATAGACTCAAAAAGAATGTTCAAGTCCACAGTTTTGTATGTCTTTGAAGATATGTATTAAGGAGGAGAATATTAATCAGAGTCTAGAAAGCAGTTCAGAAAAGATATAAGTAGTAAATGAAATATCTGGGTTTTAAAGTTTTTTCAAGTCTAATTCTTTGTATCTTTGTCCTGCTGTGACAGTGTAGGTTAAGCACTGGATTGCTAACCACAAGGTCAGTGGTTCAAAACACACCTGCTGCTTCTTGGAAATCCTATATATGATAGCTATGAGTCAGAACTAACAGGATAGCACTTAACAATACCAGTGTATCTGAAAGTAACTATTTTTCTAACATATTACCTTTCATGTGTTTATATATATTGCATAGTAGAAATAATAATTTTGTACTATTTTGAAAACTGTTGATTTCAGGTTTTTACAAAATATGTTCTGTTTATATAAAGTCCTATAACTGTGGGACATAACAAAATAATCAATGAGAATGGAAGTTGTTGGTGTTAAGTGCCTTCAAGTCTCTTCCAACTCATAACTCTGTATAGGATTTCCAAGAAGGAGCTGGTGGGTTTGACTTGCTGACATCATGGTTAGCAACTCAGTGCTTATCCTACAGTGCCACAGCATGACTCCATAATGCTATAAATCTTTCTCACTCTCTCTATATATGTATAGCTAGATAGATACATAGACAAATTGTTGTTTGTTGTTAACTGCTGTTGAGTTGGTACCAACTCATAGCAACCCTGTATAGGGTTTCCAAGGAGCGGCTGGTGAGCTTGAACTGCCAACTTTGCTGTTCAAAGAGACCTTGCAGTCCAGTGTATTAACCCACAGCACCACACCAGAACTCCAGATAGACAGATAGATGTGTGTGTGTGTATATATATATATTTTTCCTCCTGTATCACAACATCTTGTTGTAGAGCCCATATTGCAAATTTGTTGATCTTTTGCAAGGTATTTATTTAATGCTATACTTACCCAGATTATTTAAATATACATTATTTGGGCTCAGAGTCTTATTAATTGATTTTTATTGAAGTACTTGCTTTCATAACGTGTAAGATGGCTCCTTTGTTATGTGAATGATTGTTTTTCTTCTCTCCATCCCAAGCATTCTCTGTATGTTCCCTTGTTGCTTGCTTTTCCTCAGCAGAGCTACTAACTCTTTTTTCTTATTTGTTAACCTGATTGAAGCAGATCCCCCATTGCCTAAAACCATGACACTTGACCCCAAAAATGGTTATACCTCATAACTAGTACTAGGGATTTTCACTGACATATTTAAAGTGTAAAATCTTTAGGATTTAAAAACATTATTAATATTGCAAGTTGAATCTTCTCCTCTATAGGTTAAGCAAAATGTAATGCTTTGCTGTGCATTTACAATGATGAAAAAATGTCACGGTTATCATCACCAACTAAAAATTGTTACCTGTCCACATTGCTCTGGTAGGTGGTGAACTACTTCTGCCTACGCCCCTCATCTCAGAAACTCCTATGCTAAAATGTCTCAATGTGACTTCTATCTTTCTTATGTTCCTTAACAAGATAAATATAATGAGTTAATTTGAATAGCTAATTGAGGTCTTGGTGTGGAGCTGTAGGATAAGCCTGGGATTGCTAACTACAAGGTTGGCAGTTCGAACCCACCAGCTACTGCATGAATCACAACTATCCCTCCCTATGTTTTCTGATGATCATTTTCAGGTAAGAGTTCTTAAAATTTAGAAATGATTTTTCATTTACCTGAAAAAACTGTCTAGTCTAAACTTTTATTCACAGATTTACATCCTCCAGGAAAATGAAAAATGTCACATATATGTATATTCTCTATTTCCTCAAATGACAATATTGAGAATTATAAAATTAATACACGTCACAATAAGAAATAAAAATGACTGAAGCATAAAGAACATGAGTGTATTTTGAATTTTCGATCACCTTTCTCTATTCTTCTTTACATTTTTCCTTTGACATAAGTACATCTTTTTCCTTTTCTTACTACGTTCACCTACATCTAGGTCCTTGTTAAGCTATTCCCACAAGTCACTATGCCATTCTTGCTTCTAGCTTCTTCACAGTTTAGTTTATGTATTCTATCACTGTTGTATCTTTATTTAAATATAATCTTGATAATTTTTCAAGAATTTATAATGTTCCAGTGTCTACCATGCCAGTCTATATTACTTAAATTTACTTTTAATGTCCTCTCTGATATAGTAACAACTTATTGGTTTGAACTTATTTACCATAATACATCAATCTGAATACACTCATGTCCTTTTGTTCTTGGCACCATGCCCTCACTTATGCTGCATCACACAATCTGGAATGCCTTTTATGTGCCTCTATAAAAAATGCCGAGCCTTAAAATCTAACTGAATTCTTGCCAGCCTGCAATAATACTTTTCTAACTATTTATTCATTTATTTATTTTATAATTCAAGAAACATTAAGTACTTAATAAAAAAGCCTGAAAATAGCATATTTATTCAAATTTAATTGAGTAAAAAAATTCTGATTCTTAGCCATATATTGATCTACATATTCATTAAGAAGTATATAGGAAATTTTGTTTAAATCTAAGTTTCTTTATTCTTATTTGTATCAAAAAGAAAGATTCAATTTTATGCTTCAAATGAAATGACATTGGTGGACATATTTTTCATTTAGTAAGTTATAATAAAATATATGTGTGAGAAAGATGAGGATTTCTGCTCCTGTAAAGATTAACCCTATATAGAGATGCTATGAATCAGAAACAACTGAAGAGCATTTAATATTTAACAAAAGCAATTACAACAATAAAATATTAAGGGTTATTTTTTGTTAGTGTTATGTTCAAATTATTAATGGATATCTACAGCATTTTCTTTTCATTTTGAGTCATTACACATCAGCAAATGAAGGTTTCCAAAGCTTTACTCAAGCCACATAATTAAGATTGACTCATCCCTAGTCAGTTTTCAAGTGTCTTCCAACCTGAGAAGCTCATCTTCCAGCACTGCAGCACAGAGTGTTCCATTGCTATCTATAAGGTTTTTCACTGACTGATTTTTAAAGAACTAGCCTGCCAAGTCCCTTATCATAGTCTGTCTTAGTCTTAAAGAGCTGCTAAAACCTGTCCATCATGGATGACCTGGTTGGTATTTGAAATACAAGTGACATAGGTTTCAGTATCATGGCAATTCACAAATCACCATAGTATGACAAATTGACAGACTACTGAATCCTTCATTGTGGATTACACCTCAACATAAAGAAACCCCAAATCCTTACAACTAGACCAATAAGCAACGTCATCATAAACAGAAAAAATATCATAGTTGCCAAGGATTTCATTTTATTTGGATTCACAGTCAATATTCCTGGAAACAACAATCATGAAATCAAATGATGTATTGCATTGGGTGAAACTGTTGCAAAAGACCACTCTAAGGTATTCATAAGCAAAGATATCACCTGCTCTTGACTCAAGCTGTGGTGTTTTCAATCATCTAATATACATGTGAAAGCTGGACAATGAATCAAGAAGACTGGAGAATTGATGCATTTGGATTATGGCATTTTGAAGAATATTTGCTGTATCATGGATGGCCAGAAGAACAAACAAATCTGTCTTGGAAGAAGTACAGCCAGAATGCTACTTGGAAGTTAGAATGGAAAGACTTAATCTCATGTATTTTGGGTGACCAAACTTCGTCTCTCATACTTCGGACATATTGTCATGAGGGACCAGTCGCTGGAGAAGGATATCATGTTTGGTAAAGTGGAAGGTCAGAGGAAAAGAGGAAGACCCCCAATGAGATAAACTGGCAAAGTGGCAGCATCAGTGGGCTGAAGCATAGTAACAATTCTTAGGTTGGCCCAGGACTGGGCACTGTTTCGTTCTGTTGTACAGAGGATCGCTATGTACAGTGCCGACTTGATGGCACCTGATAATAACAACAACATGTATCCATATGATAAGCAATGAACTGTAACCCACAAGGTCCACAGTTTGATCCTATTGGTTGTTCTTCAGACGAAAGCTGAGGCTTTTTTCTCCTTTGAAGATTTAAAGATGCAGAAACCCTATTACAGGGTCACAATGATTTGGAACTGACACAATGGCACTTAACAACGACAACATATCGACATCTACACCTTTATCTAAATATAGACATATATCAACGTGTCTGTTAGACTCCTTTTGTAGTAAGAATTTGTATCATTGAATGAATAAATTGCACTATTTTATGTGCTTTCTTGCAGCACTTCAGTCTATTATAGAGAAAAATGAAACAACAATGTTTTAGGAAATCCACTAGATGTAGTTCCAGAGTAAGCTTTCTGTGAAGTTAGAGTAAAATGATTTTTGTCTCTAAGAAAGATTTATCTTTATATGATTGGGAAGGATTTGTACTCCTGTTATTGGACTTATCCTCTAGAATAAAGAAGATACAAGGAATTCAATAATACTAGAACTATAGCTCTAATGGCTAATGTAAATAATATTCAAATTCTGATTGCATTCAGGTCATATTTCAAAAAGGAATTTTATAGACTAAGAAAACCTAGCAAGGAGCAAAACTATTTTTATTTAACAATGTTCTGAATATCTAAGTTCATATTAAATTACAAGTTGCCCTACAGCTTCAAATGCCAACCTAACTATCTCTGATATTTCAACCCTTGGGCTAAGGATTCTTCTCAAATTTGCCTATCCATTTTAGTAGGCATTTCCCAAAACCTAACCCTCAAATTATTCTACAATTTTTCAAGTAGGAAGATATTGTGAAAGAAATCTGATCCACCTCTCTCCTATTGAAGTAAAGCTTGGTCTACAATCCAAGTTAATTTGCCCTCAGTCAACTGAGAAGCAAAATCTTCTGAGCAGCTCTTTAGCAGAGACATGATTGTGTTCATTGTCTCAGTTTGGATGGAATCTTGGTGTGGTGCTGCAGATAAGTCCCAGGATTACTAACTTTGAGGTGGGTGGTTCAAACCTACAAGTCACTCCTCAGAAACCATATCACAATGAGTTAGCATTGACTCCACTGCACTTGAAAACAACAACAAACTATTAGCAGGGCCCAGTTATCCAGAGGGTTATGCGTTCAGCTGCTAATGGAAGGTACTTAGTTTGGAGCCATCAGCTACTCTACAGAAGACAAATTAGGCAGTCACGTTTTGAAAAGATTTACAGTCTCAGGGACTCCATAGAGCAGTTCTACTCTGGTTTGTTAGGTTGCTATGTGTCTGAAACAACTAGATGGCAACGGCTTTGGTTTGTCAGTGTTTGGAAGCTAATAATAATGTTTACCAAAAACAAAAAGTAGAATGAAGCTTTTTATTGTTGTGATGAGTGCAAAATAAAGAGAAAAGTAAATATTGTAACTTTTGCTAAAAGAGACTATCTCTGAGAATTGCCACAAGTTTCTTTCAATTAATGTCAGTTTATAAGTAGCAATAAAGCCATTGATAGGAAAAAACTACAGCCTTCCAAGCTTAATTCTATTGCTAGCTAAGTCACAACCATCTGGGGTCTTTAGTATTTTACTGATTTAAGTTAAAACATTGGAGCAGGCAAAGTTCCAGGACAATGTCTTATTTTCCTCTGTATAATGGGATCAGCATTGGACTGTGAACCACAGGGTTGGCAGTTTAAATCCACCAGCTGCTCTTCAGAAACCTTGTACAGGGTTGCTGTGAGTGGAAAGGACTCAATAGCGTTTACAAAAAAAAAAACAACAACAACAAAAAAAACCCGAAAACAGTGTCTATCTTAATGTCCAACACATAATAGTTACCCAATTCAGTTAAAGTTCATTGATTTACCATCTCTCTTGAGATTTTCATAGATTTTGAGAATACAAACATAAATAAGGCAAAATCATTAACCACAAATATGTTATAAAGTCTAGTGCACTCAGTAAATAACTGTTGACTTGAAGCTATTTGATTTTTACTGTAAGTGTTACCATAAAGGCAGTAGGCTAGAGTGGAGTAAATAAATTTCTCTTGATTTGGCTGTCTAGGGCATAAATTTCTGTGATTTCTATCAATCTTATTACCTTAGGCAAGTCCTTTAAGTGGAGTCCGCTTCCGTTTTCTTGTAAATTATATTGCTAACTGGCATTTCCCAACTGCTTTATTTAGGTAATTTATTTTTCACATTAACTGTATGAGGTGGTTGTTATTAAATGCTATACAGTCAATTCCAACTCATTGAGATGCTGTATAGGGTTTCTGAGGAGTGACTGGAGAGTTTTGAACCACAGATCTTGAGGTTCAAATTGACACTGTGGTCCACTGCTTATCCTACAGCATCACACTAGGACTCTATAAGGTGGTGGTTGTGGTGGTGTGTCTTGGAGTCAGTTACGATTCATAGCGACCCTTTATAGGGTTTCCAAGGCTGTAAATATTTTACGGGAGTAGAAAGCCTCATCTTTCTCCCGCAGAACCACTGGTAGTTTTGAACTAGTTGACCTTGAGGTTAGCAGCCCAACTCGTAACCACTACACTATCAGAGCTCTTTTTATGAGGTAGTGGCTATTATAATAATTATTATTCCCACTCTACAGATAAAGAAACTAAGACCTCAAGAGTTTTAGAAGCTGAAAGGGAATAATTTGAATGTACTAGACCACAAGTTACAAGGTCGATGGTTTGAGCCCATCAGCCATTGGAAAGAGAAAGACGAGGCTTTCTGCTTCCACAAAGATTTAAAACCTTGGAAACCCTATACAAGGTCACTATGAGTTGGAACTGATTTGATGACACTCAAGAGCAACAAATTTGAATGCTCTTTCTGTGCTTCTACACACTATGTTATACAGCCTCAAATTAGGCATATTTAAATGATTTTTAAAATTTGGGCATGTAAAGAAATGATGTATGTCAAATGCTGAGCATAGTGCCTATTTATGTAGTAAAAATTCAATATGATGATGCTCTTCATGGAAGAACTTGGTATTAATTTGCTGTTTTAAAAAATAAGGGGGTTTTGCCCAAATACTAGAAATTCAGAACTAGATATAAAGTTTCAATTGTTTAGATATTCATAGGTGAACTTGTTGCATGTCAGAATAGATGATAGTATCCTTCTCCTTTGTTGCCAATGCTTGTACATCACTAAGAAGATTTATATCCAAATAGTTCAACTTTGGTTTTAACTATCTTTCTAAAGAATATTTTCTTTCTCTTTTCATTGCCTAACTCTGTGGTGTCCAATTTCAGTTATGTGCTGAGCAGCATGAAAAGTTCTAGGATACCCTTTCAAAGGATATTATCAGAGCCAGCACTTAGTCCATAATATATTTATATTCAAAAGATGATACATTTCTGTTCAAAAGAAAATAAGTGAGTTTAAATATGTGTCAAGATTCTTATTCATGATATGCTGCAATCTATGAATATTGTCCAACTGAAACAAAAAGGAATTAGTTACACTCATAAGGGCACATTTCTGCTGTTCATTCTAATATGATCATTATTGTATTTCATACTTGTTGTTGTTGTTGTTGTTAGGTGCCATTGAGTTGGTAACGACTGATGCACAGCAGAACGAAACACTGCCTGATCCTGGGCCAACCTCACTACTGTTGCCATGCTTGAGTCCATCAGTGCTGCCACTTCAGCAGTCCATCTCATTGGGGGTCTTACTCTTTTTCTCTGACCCTCCACCTTACCAAACATGATATCCTTCTCCAGTGACTGGTCCCTCCTGACAATATGTCTGAAGTATGAGAGATGAAGTTTGACCATCTTGGCCTCCAAGGAGCACTCTGGCTGCACTTCTTCCAAAACGGATCTATTTGTTCTTTGGGTAGCCCATGGCACTTTCAATATTCTCCTCCAACATCATAACTCAAAAGCATCAATTTTTCTGTGGTCTTCCTTATTCACTGTCCAGCTTTTGCATGCATATGAGGTTACTGAAAATACCATGGCTTGGGTCAGACACACCTTAATCCTCAAGCTGATATCTTTGCTATTCAACACTTTAAAAAGGTCTTGTGCAGAAGATTTGCCTAATGCAATACATCGTTTGATTTCTTGACTGCTGCTTCCATGAGTGTTGATAGTTGATCCAAGAAGAATGAAGTCCTTGACAACTTCAACCTTTTTCTGTTGATAAGAATGTTGTTTATTGGCCCAGTGTTGAGGATTTTTGTTTTCTTTACATTGAGATGTAATCCACACTGAGGGCTCTGCTCTTTGATCTTCATCAGTAAATGTTTTAAGTCCTCTTCACTTTCAGCAAGCAAGGTTGTATCATCTACATATTGCATGTGGTTAATGAGTCTTCCTCCAATCCTGATGCCATGTTTTTCTTCATAGAACCCAACTTCTCGGATTATTTGTTCAGCATGCAGGGTGAATAAGCATGGTGAAAGAATACAACCTTGTCGCACACCTTTCTTAATGTTAAAACATTCAATGTTCCCATGTTCTGTTCGAACAACTGCCTCTTGGCCCAGGTACAGATTCCCCATGAGCACAATGAAATGTTCCAGAATACTCATACTTTGTAATGTTGTCCATAGCTTGCCATGATCCACACAATTGAAAGCCTTTGTGTAGTCAATAAAGCACAGGTAAACGTCTTTCTGATATTCTCAGCCACGATGCATCAGACATCAGCAATGATACCCCTTATTCCACAGCCTCTTCTGAATCTGGCTTGAACCTCTGGTAGTTTTCAGTCAATGTATGATTGTAGCCATTTCTATATTACCTTTAGTAAAACTTTACTCACATGGGATATCAAAGAGATTGTGCGATGATTTCCGTATTTCATTGGGTTACCTCTCTTTGGAATAGACACAAATATGGATCTCTTCCAATCAGATGACCAGATAATTGTCTTTCAAATTTCTCGGCAGAGATGAGTGAGTGCCTCCTGTGCCACCTCACTTTCTTAAAAGATTTCAATTTTTATTCCATCAATTCCTGGCAACTTGTTCTTTGCCAATTCCTTCAATGCACCTATCTTCCTCCTTCAGTATCATATGCTACCTCTTGAAATGGTACAGTGACTTTGTGTATTCCTTTTGGTACAGTGACTTTGTGTATTCCTTCCATCTTCTCTTGATGCTTTCCTCATCATTGTCTATTCTATAATTGAGCATTATAATTGTTTTACTCCAGTAAACACTTCTCTTTATACTTCACTGTGCCTTTAGTCTTAAATTGTTTTATATTGTAATAGCTTACACACCCACAGCCTTTGAACTAATGCTATCTAATGCATGTTCTGTATCTGTGATGGTTTCCTCTGAGGCATTTTATTTTTTCATTTAGAATCACTTCGGATGCTTTAGGCTTCCATAGCCTTTAAACAAGTTGTGTTTTTTATACATTATATATCTTCATGTTGTTTTCATTAGGTGCTCTCAAGTTGGTACCAACGCATAATGATCTTATGCCAATCTGAACAAAATACTGCTCAGTACTGTGCCAACCTCACAATCATTGCTATACTTGAGCCTATTGCTGCTGCCAATGTGCCAATCTGTATCACTGGGAGTCTTCCTGTTTTTTGCTGACCCTCCACATTATGTGACTGATCCCTCCTGATAAGATGTCTAAATTATGAGAGACAAAACCTGGGCATTCTGGCTTCTAAGGAGCACTCTGGCTGTACTTCTTCCAACAGAGATTGGTTTGTTCTTTTGGCAGTCCATGGTACCTTTTTTAAAAAAATGTTTTATTATGAATTATGTGATAGTTTACATGGGAGAACATTAGCTTTACATTCATCCTATCATATATCATTTCATTACCATGGTTACAGTCCCCTACATGTATCATCAAACAACCAAAGGGTATACCCCGCAAGCCTGCCCGCCAGTCATACAGTCGCTCTCCCTCTCTGGGTCTAGAGTCCCCAGCCGCTCCATCTCTCTACGTCGTTGTCTCTGCCTCCATTTCTGGTGTCACTGTTTTTCTGGTTAGGTTCTTGTTCTCCCCTCTTTTCCCTTGATGGTGCCAGGGACCTCCGATCCTGGACTGCAAAGTGAATCAGTCCCCTCATTTTGCTACAAAACGTCTACCTTTACATTTCCAATCCTCGCAGTCAGTCCTGATGACAATTATTCACTATTGTACCACAAGTTTCCCATCCCTGTCTATTCTGTGTATGGAGGGGGTGGGAATGATCCTCACTGTAAAGGTTTGTTTGTTCCTTCTTTTGAGTTACTGCATCTATAGGTGTAGGTCAACTTCATCAAATTGTATCAGATTACTCTTTTTTCCCTCTTCTGTCTTCTTCTAGTTGAGCTCTGATCATCCAGTCACTGAAGCCAGGTCAAGTGAGTAGTATCTGCAAGTGTGGGTGTTCTTATACATATGCCCTCTCTTCTTGTCAGCTGGATGCTTCACTCTCCACTGTAGTCCTCTGTGGCTATGTCACTGACTCTGGGGACAAGAGTCCCAGGTCTTTCCACACTGCTGGCCAACCAGGTATCCACCAGTGTTCACAGGAGTCTATTGAATGTTATAGGGCTTAGCTCGCAGCTTCTTGCCATTTTTCCCTCATTTCCCCTTATCAGTGACCAATATGGTCACCAATCAGAGCATGTATTCCCATTGAGTTTTAGTCTTTGAAGGTGTTTGCCCAGAGGGGACCCATCCACTTGCCTTGATATCTCCTGGATGAGCAACTTGCTTGCTCTTGTAGTAATCAGTCGGACTGCCGTTATTTCGTTGTATTTTTTCTGGCGGTCTTTCTTTCAAGAAGTATCTTCTGTTCTTCTAGCCACTCCAGGCTGATCTGCTTGTCTTTTCAAGTGGAAATTTCCCACCCCAGAAGATTCTGGATGCGGTTTAGGATTCCACCTATGGTCTTATGTTATGCAGAGGCTCCGCAAGAAGACTCCTTCACTCCAACTCCATAACTCAAGTACATCAATTCTTTTATAAACTTTTTTCTTTGTTGTTCAACTTTCACACACATTATTGAAAATATCATGACTTCACTCAGGCACACCTTAGCCCTCAAACTGATATCTTAGCTCTTGCATACTTTAAAGAGCTCTTGTGCAGCAAATTTGCCTAATACAATATGTCATTTGATTTCTTGATTGTTGTTTCAATGAGCATTGATGGTTGATCCAAGCAAAATGAAGTCATTAACAACTTCAATCTTTTCTCCATTTATCATCATTTTATTTATTGGTCCAGTAGTGAGGATTTTTGTTTACTTTACAATGTGGTGGAATCCAAATGGAAGGCTTTATTCTTTGCTCTTTGTCAGTAAGTATATATCCTTATTTTGAGTTGTGCCC
>NW_006408613.1:547205-549689 GCF_000296735.1 Chrysochloris asiatica
TCATTGGACAATCTGTTTGATATCCCATGTGAGTAAAGTTTTGCTAAAGCTAATACAGAAATGGCTACAATCATACATTGACAGAGAGCTTCCAGAGGTTCAAGCCAGATTCAGAAGAGGCTGTGGAATAAGGGATATCATTGCTGATGTCCAATGCATCTTGGCTGAGAATATCAAAAAGCAGAGAATATCAGAAAGACATTTACCTGTGCTTTATTGACTACACAAAGGCTTTCAATTGTGTGGATCATGACAAGTTATGGACCACATTGAGAAGTATGAGTATTCCAGAGCACTTAATTGTGCTCATGAGGAATCTGTACCTGGGCCAAGAGGCAGTTGTTCGAATAGAACATGGGAACACTGAATGTTTTAAAATTAAGAAAGGTGTGTGACAAGGTTGTATTCTTTCACCATACTTATTCACCCTGCATGCTGAACAAATAATCCGAGAAGCTGGGTTCTATGAAGAAAAACATGGCATCAGGACTGGAGGAAGACTCATTAACCACATGCGATATGTAGATGATACAACCTTGCTTGCTGAAAGTGAAGAGGTCTTAAAACATTTACTGATGAAGATCAAAGAGCAGAGCCCTCAGTGTGGATTACATCTCAATATAAAGAAAACAAAAATCCTCACCAGTGGGCCAATAAATAACATTCTTATCAATGGAGAAAAGATTGAAGTTGTCAAGGATTTCATTCTTCTTGGATCAACACTCAAGGAAGTAGCAGCCAACAAATCAGCTTGAGGATTCAGGTGCACCTGACCCAAATCAATAACTTCATATGGATGCAAAAGCTGGACAGTGAATAAGGAAGACCATAGAAAAATTGATGCTTTTGGTGTTGGAGGAGAATATTGAAAATGCCATGGGCTGCCAAAAGAACCAATAGATTCATTTGGGAAGAAGTTTAGCCAGAATGCTCCTTGGAGGTCAAGAAGGCCACACTTCAGACATATTGTCAGGAGAGACCAGTTGCTTGAGAAGGATATCATGTTTGGTAAGGTGGAGGGTCAGAGAAAAAGAGGAAGACCCCCAACGAGATGGATTGGCCAAATGGCAGCATTGAGGGACTCGAGCATGGCAACAGTATTGAAGTTGGCCCAGGATTGGGCAGTGTTTTGTCTGCTGTGCATAGGGTCACTATGGGTCAGTACCAACTCAATGGCACCTAACAGCAACAACAAAGGGACAGGCAACTTAGACATTAAACAGACAAACCTAAAATGAGGAGGCAATAAAGACACAAAATGACTGGCTTACAAGATTTTAAGAGGGAGTTTAGTTTAAGAGTGTTCAGGGGAAGATAAAGTCCCCACTGAATAGTTTTCATCTTGTGACATAAAAAGAGATGGGAATAAGATTCTTATCACTCAATAGTGAGTAATTGTTTTCATGACTAATTGTGACTGTCATAATTATAAAGGAAGAAGTTTTGTAATAAAACTGGGGGAGTAGTGAATCTTACAGTCCAGAAACAGATGACCCTAGGGCCATCAAGGGAGACGAGTAAAAGTGAAATGTGAGACACTATCCAGAGAAGCAGAAACACCAGAGATGGAGGCAGAGATGATGACAAGGAGAGAGCAAGAAGCTGAGGACTCTAGATTCATGGAAAGAGAAGGACTTAGAGCTGGCAGCCAGGAGGCGGACTTGCAGAATGTTTGTTTGATGGTGTAATTTATTGCATATGCCTCAGTGTTTAAAAACAAAGAGCTAAAATGAATAGAGAGAAATACTGTTAACTGGGGGTACACGGATGGGATTATAATCAGTGAAATGAAACAAAGTGTATGATTTGTTGAATGTAAAACTGATGATCTGCCCTGTAAACTTTCACTCAAATCACAATAAGAAGTTAAAAAAACACACAAAAAAATAGTGACCATCTAAGGTATTAGTATTGGTTGCTTCCTGTCCTGAGGAAGGAAGAGTTATGAAAATCAGAGACACATGGAATTTGTCCAATGAATTAATATTGTTAAATGATGTTAACTTTGTTCTGACTCATAGCAACCCTGTGAAGTGTTTCCCAAGAGCAGGTGATGAGTTTGAACAACCAACCTTGCCATTAAAACTGACCTTGCTGTCCAGTGCATTACCTTGCAGCGCCACACAAGGACTAATAGACCACAGAAATATCAGTTTTCAAAACTCTGAGTCCAGAAGATTTAGATCACATTAAAAATCCTGAAGAGAAAAATGTGGAAAAAACCCTCAAAATCATAAAAGAAACCATGTTTATTAATCAGAGAGAGATTGGTGGAACCCCCAAGACTATGGCTCATAGCCACCCTTCAGTTTGACTATTCAGTCAAAAAAATAGTTCTATAAAGGGAGCATCTACGATATGCAGACAATACAACCTTGCTTGCTGAAAGTGAAGAACACTTAAAATATTTACTGATAAAGATCAAAGAGCAAAGCCTTCAGTATGGATTGCATCTCAATGTAAAGAAAACAAAAATCCTCACCA
>NW_006408613.1:549789-551298 GCF_000296735.1 Chrysochloris asiatica
TATTCAAGTATATGCACCAAGCACTAATGCCAGTAATGATGAAATTAGAGAATTCTAACAACTTCTTCACTCTGAAGTTAATCTACCATGCAATCAAGATGCACTGATAATTACTAGTGATTGGAATGCAAACGTTACAAACAAAAAATAGTTGGAAAATATGGTGTTGGTGATAGAAACCATATTGGAGGGCACATGATAAAATTTTGCAAGGCAAATGACTTATTCATTGAAAATTCCTTTTAAAATAGCATCAAAGATGATTATACACATGGACCTAACCAGATGGAATACACAGAAATCAAATTGACTACATCTGTGCAAAGAGATGGTGGAAAAGCTCCATATTATCAGTAAAAACAAGGCCAGTGGCAGGAAAAGACCATAAATTATTTATGTGCAAATTCAGGCTGAAACTGAAGAAAATTAAAACAAGTCCATGTGAGCCAAAATATGACATGGAACATATCCCACCTAAAATTAGAGATCATCTCAGGAACATAGTTGATGAATTAGACACTAATGACTGAAGACTACAAGGTTGTGGTATGACATTAAAAGCATTATACAGGAAGAAAGCAAAAAGTCATTAGGAAAACAAGAAAGAAGAAAAAGACTCAAATGGATGTCAGAAGAGACTCTGAAACTTGCTCTTCAGTGCAGAGATGCTAAAACAAACGGAAGAAATGAGGAGGTAAAATAGTGAATAGTAAATTTCAAAGGTCAGCCTGAGAAGACAAAGTTAAATATTAAAATGAAACGTGCAAAGATATTAAATGTGCAAAAATATTAAAATGAAACGTGGAGTTAGAAAACCAAAAGCGAAGAACAAGCTTAGCCTTTCTCAAGCTGAGAGAACTGAAGAAAACATTTAAGCCTTGACTTTCAATATTGAAGGATTCTATGGACAAAATATTGAATGATGCAGAAAGCATCAAAAGATGGAAACACTATGCAGTCACTGTACCGAAAAGAAATGGTCCATTTTCCAGGGGCAGCATCTGATTAAGAGTCAGTGATACTGAAGAAGAAGTCAAAGGTGCATTGAAGGCATTGGCAAAGAACAAGACACCAGTAATCGTTGGGAGACGAATTGAAATCTTTCAAAAGTTTGATGCAACGCTGGAGGTGTTCACACATCTATACCAAGAATTTTGGAAGAGAGTTACCTGGCCAACTGACTAGAAGAGATCCATATCTGTGCTCATTCCAAAGAGAGGTGACACAATTTAATGTAGAAATCACTGAACAATATCACTAGTATTGCACACAAGTGAAATTTTGCTAAAGATATTTCAAGCCAAATTCAAATGAGGATGTGGAGCAAGGAATATCATTTTTGACATCAAATGGATCTTGGCTAAAATCAGAGAATGCTAGAAAAATGCTTACCTGTGATTTATCAACTACGCAAAGACTTTTGATTTTGTGGATCATGACAAACTATGGACATTTTGTAGAATGAGTATTCTGAAACACTCAATTGTGATCATGAAGAACCTGTATATA
>NW_006408613.1:551398-553257 GCF_000296735.1 Chrysochloris asiatica
TGTGTTGGAAGAAGTGAAGCCAGAGTGCCTCTTGGAGGCCAAGATGGTCAAACTTCATCTCTCAAACTTTGACATATTGTCAGGATGGACAAGTTGCTGGAGAAGCATATCATGTTTGGTAAGGTGGAGATTCAGAGAAAAAGAGGAAGACCCCAGTAAGATGGATTGGTAAAGTGTCAGCATCAATCTGCTCAAGCATGGCAACAATTGTGATCTTGGCCAGGATCTGGCAGTGTTTCATTCTGTTGTGCATATGGTCACTATGAGTCGGTACCGACTCAATGGCACCTAGCAACAACAAAGGGAGCAATAGGACACCTCAAGAGAATCAACCATTTGAGATCAAAAGGGTAGCATTTACCTAAGAGCAAAACTCAGAAGGGTAGTGAAAGAAGGGGTAATGGAAACAGGAAACACAAAGAGGGAATAGTGTAAATGATGTTAAACTGTGCAGATTGCAATCTATGAGATTAAATAAAATGTGTATCATTTGTTGATTATAATACTGATGATCTGCTCTGTAAACCATCACCAAATTCACTGTAAAAGTTACAAAACAAAACCATGGAAACAATTGCTTAGCACAATGCTTGGTGCATAGTAGGCATTCTTTCAGCTTTAGCTGCTGTTGATAAATTAAACCGTGTTATCTGAATTATTGTGTTTGTCATAGCTACTATTATTTCACTGAGTTAATATGCTTGACATTGATCATACAGTGAAAGAATTCAAATCAAATGACAAATAATCTATCTCCATTAGTCTCTCTTCAGTTACTTACTGTGTGCAATTTGCTGAGAGTATTAATTTTATGTCAGTACATTTATCTATATTTTTGTTATCTTGGAAACCAGACATTAGAGTTTCCTAACTTGCTATTTATTATTCTACAATGTCCACTTTCTATACACTCAATCATAAACAGGGATAGAAAATTATGGAAAAGAATGACCAGAATCTTGACTACATAAATTATATTACAATTAAAACTAATCCCCAATTATTAAATGAATGTCAATGTTGTAATATAAAATAAATATTATCTTTGGATGTTCAGTAACATCTGTAAACAACTTCATTACATCCTTGAAACTTGAGAAGATTAGCAATGGCATCGTTTTTCACAAACTGTGATTAGGATAACAGTGGTTGGGAAAAGTATTTTTGCACCAAAATCCCTACTAAATAAATGGAAGATAAAACACTGCTACCATATTATTAGCAATTTCAGTTCTATAGATTTGTTTCAGAACACATAGCTGCATGTTGTTTTGGGGATTGCATGGTAGATACCAGCTAATCAGTTTCTGACTCATATAGACCCCAGGTACAAAAGAAAATGCTGCCCAGATGGGTCCCATCCCCATGATTGGTTGAAGACTGTATAGTTGTGACTTGAAACCTGTTCTGCATCACAGCAACATTTAGGACTTCACAGACAGTTGGGTGAGTTCATTTGAGGTATATTGGCAGGTCATTGAACCCAGGTCTTCTGCACAGAAGGCAAGAATTCAACCACTGAGCCAACAATATTCTTATCATAAGTAGCAGAGTATTACCACTTCCATATTACGTGTGCAGAGAAATGCAAAAAAAATTTTTTTTTTTTAAATGCTATTAAGTCTACTCTGACTCCTAGTGACTCTACAGGATAGAGTCGAATTACAGAGTAGAATTTACAAGGTTGTAAATCTTCATAAAGGCTGACTCCTTCATCTTTCTCCTGTGGGACCACTAGTGGGTTTGAACCATTAACCTTTCAGTTAGCAACCAAATGCTTAACCACTGTGCCAGCAGCACTGTATGTGCTGGTAATAAGGGAGAGAAAATTTTAGATGATTCCAGGTGATAAATTCTCC
>NW_006408613.1:559192-561254 GCF_000296735.1 Chrysochloris asiatica
TTCACAGTGGTCACAGCAAAAAGCTCAAGTGTAGCAACAATGGTGAGCTTTGTGAAGGACAGGGCAATGTTTTGTTCTGTTGTGCATAGGGTAACTATGAGTCAGTAGCAGCTTGATGGCACCTAACAACAACAAGGGATTCTTGGTGTCGGGCCGCAGGATCAGTAGTGGTCTGTGAACCACAAGGTCAGCAGTTTAAACCTACCAGCTGTAAACACTATGCAGATTCTTTATAAGTTGGAACCAACTTGATGGCACTTCACAGCAACAAGAACAAACATGTTACTGAAGTTTTCCAATTTCTAGAATTTAAGATGATTAATTTCATTTGTAACAACTAGAATATGAAATAATAGATCTATACTATTGTTGTTGTTGTGTGCCTTTGAGTCATTTCTTACTCATAACAACCCTGTATAGTGTTTCCTAGGAGCGACTGGTGAGTTTGAACCACTGACCTTACAGTCAAGTATTGATCCTACAGTGTCACACAAAGATACTTAAATTGCATGATTTTAAGTAAAAAAGTATGTTGCCTTTTATAGTATAATCCCATTATTGCACAATTATGTATTTTATGTAATGGTTTATAAAGGAAGATCTAAAAAAGTATTTACCACAGTGGTAGTACTATTTGCTTCTCAATTTATATACTTAAGGTGTCTTTTCTGCTTTTTTTATATTGCTTGATTTTTCTAGTCTATTTTTGTTAGATGCCATCAAGTCAGCTCTGACTCCTTGTGACCCTATTCACTAAAGAATGAAAATACTGACCATTCTTGTGACAGCCTCAAAATTGTTATGTTTGAGCCCACTGTTGCAGTCACTGATTCAATCCATCTTATTGAGGGTCTTGACCTTATTCACAAAAGAATGAAACTCTGACCATTATGGTGACATCCTCAAAATTGTTATGTTTGAGCCTACTGCTGCAGTCACTGATTGAATCCGTCTTATTGGGAGTCTTCCTCTTTCTTTATGACCCACTATCTTAACAACTATGGTGTTCTTTTTCAGGAAATGGTCCCTTTTGATGATATGTCCAGAGTATGTAAGATCAAGTTTTACTCGCTTCACTTTTAAAGGGCATTCTTGCTATACTTCTTCAAGGAGAGTTTTAATGATGCTTCTGGCAGTATAGTTCAATATTCTTCATCAACATATACTCAAATTCAAATATATCAATTCTTTTCTGATGTTCCTTATTCATTTTCTAACTTTCACATGAATATGAGGTGATTGAAAGCACTATGGCTTGAGTCAGGCACAATTTAGTCCTTATGGTGACATTTTTGTTTTGTAACACTTTGAAGAGGTCTTTTGCAGCAGAAGTCTTTCAATTTGTTGACTGCTACTTTTATGGGGGTTGATTGTGAATCCAAATACAATGAAATCCTCAGTAAATTCAATCTCCTCTCCATTTATCACATGTTATTTATTTATCCAGTTGTGAGCATTTTCATTTTCTTTACATTGAGGTGCAACCCATATTGAAGGTTGTGGTCTTTGATCTTCATCTTAAGTGCTTCAAATTTTCTTATCTTTCAGTAAGCAAATGTGATATGTCATTTGCATATCACAACTTGTTAATAGTCTTCCTACAATCCTGATACAGTGTTTTTCTTCTCATAGACCAGCTTCTTAAATTATTTGTTCAGCATATGGACTAAATAAATAGGGGAAAAAGATGCAGCCCTCACACACACCTTTACTGATTTTTAAACAAGCAGTATCCCCTGTTCTATTTGAATGGCTGCCTTTGGTCTATGTAGAGGTTCCTCACGAGCACAATTAAGTGTTCTGGAATTTCTATTATTCACAATTTTATTCATAGTGCATTATGATTCACACAGTCAAATGTCTTTTCATGGTCAATAAAACAGAAGTAAACATCTTTATGGTATTCTCTGCCTTCAGCCAAGATCCATCTGACTTCAACAATGATATTCCTCATTTCACACTTTCCTACTTTTCTACATTAATAAGCATTATATTTATCAATTAGGAAAATAAGCTTATTTTAATTCTGAAGAAGATAAGAAAAATCATTTACAATTAAGAA
>NW_006408613.1:561354-564600 GCF_000296735.1 Chrysochloris asiatica
TTAAAACTTTACTCATATGGGATATCAAAGATATTGTCCAATGATTTCTGCAGCTCTTCCCCAGTCACATTTTGAGTGCCTTCCAACCTGAGAGGCTCATTTTCTGGCACTATATCTGACAGTGCTTCTCTGATATTCATAAGATTTTCAGCAACTAAACATTTGGAAGTAGTTCGTCACTCCTTCTTCCTAGTCTGTCTTTGTCTGGAAGCTCATCTGAAACCTGTCCACCATGGGTGACCCTACTAGTATTTAAAATACCGGTGGCATAGCTTCCAGAAACAGAGCAACTCACAAGCCACCACAGTATGACATACTGACAGATGAGTAGTGGTTGTCCCTGGTAACCATTGTTAAACTTTTATTTTCTGTATCTTTGCCTATTGTCGTAGGAGAAAGATGAAGCTATCTGTTTCCATAAATATTTACTGCCTGAGAAAATCACAGTACTGTTTTTATTAGTCAGAAGTGACTCAATAGCACATTGCCACCACCATATACTTAATCATTTCATTCATTCACTAAACTTTATTTCAATACTGTCATATATCACTGCTTGATGCTACACCATCCTCACAATTATTGCTGTCTGAGTCCATTGTTGCAACCACTGCCTTAATCAATCTTATTAAAGGTTTTCCTCTTTTTCACGGACCCTATAGTTTACTAAACATGATGTCCTTTCTGGGTCACTAATCCTTCCTGATATCATGTCTAAAGTATGTGAGATGAAGTCTTGTCATCCTCACTTCTAAGAAGCATTTGTCCATTTTTCTGGCAGTCCATGGTAATTGCAATATTCTTTGCCAACAGATTTCTAACTGTTCCTGGCCCTTTTTACATCTCTGAACTGTAGTGATACTTCTTTCTGGAATGTACTTCATTACTACTTTCACTGAATAGTTTCTGTTCATTATTCATATTCTGCTCATATTTGAGTTCCTCTAGTGTTACTGGCTAGGAGATCCAGATGTTGATTGCTGTTCTACCACTGATGAGTTGCAAAACTTCAGTGTATTTAAAAATTTTAATAACTATAAATACTAACCATCTAGTAACCAAAGAATGATCATTGGTTAATGAGAACAGAGTTTAGCCATAAGCAGTAGAGTATACAACACAACTACCAGTACATACTGATTGAATCTTGGCACTGTCTCATCATGGTGTCTCAATTGCCTCACCTGTAAATGACAGGATTATGCTGCCTCAGTGGCTGTCAAAACTCTATGTTTGTTAGAATCTCTTGAGTGAGATTTAAAAAAATTAATCATCAGCATAGGCCAGTAGTATATATTTTTAAATACACATTTCTCATTAATGATTAGCTAGTTTAAGTATTATGAAATAGATAATCATCTGAGTTCTAGCCCATGTCTGAAATGTAATTCCTAACAGGTCACATAAGTAATATAAAAAAAAATCCTTACTGTACCTGAGTGGAAATAGATTTTCTTTCCATTCACAGTATTGCAAATAAGTAAATAAAATTTCCAGCACCCAGACTTGTACCAGATGTTTCAGGACTTGAAATCACTTCTCAACTTTGAATTAATTTTCATTTTAGCAAATCTTTGAAATGGTAATATCTGAGTAGAAGTTTGGGGCAAGAATGAGGAAGAACAAATAGGGCTATCCAAGGAGGACTCCAAATAGATTATATGAAACATGAATATTCACATCTAAAACTATAAAAAAACCTTGTGAGCAAAATCTTGGAATTTCAGAAGTTTGGAATACTTGCTTACTTGCTCAAACATACATCCTTATACACCATGAAGTTTCCATGCAACAAAAAATTAAGTAATTAGGCAATTAGGCTGGAGGAGAATTCCAACCAGACACCTACAAGATCTAGACAATGACTGAGTACCCACAATCATAAGAGGAAAGCAAGAAGAAAAATAGCTTCTTCAATAGAAAACAAATAGTTAATATTCTGCAGTCATTTTACCATGGGTAATTTTTTATAATTTCTTTAAATATTTTATATATGCTTTATTTTCCTTAATTTGTACATGCATTTAAAGACAGCTTATTATTGCTATCAGCAATACACTGGCAGGTAGATAGTCTATAGCATGAGTGTGTAGATGACAAAGTAAATTTGTTTTTTCACTTTATTTTTAAAAAGAGAATCCTAAAATATAGAGAACAGGAAAAGAAAATGGAAGCACATTATCAATGAAATTTAGAGATATCTGTAATCTTGAAACTACAATTATAAAGTCTGGAAAGAGACAGAAAAATAAAATATTTCACAGAGAGAAAGAAGAAAGATCAACATGAATGGCCATGCACAGAAACAAGGAACAGGGAGGGGTGGGGGCACCATGGAAAGAAGCATGCTGATGTGAACTATAGAATCTGGATGGAAAGACAGAAATTAGATCAGAAAGTAGAAGCAAGGCCAAGAGCTCAATAGGAGAGACTAGTAAATGTTCTGTATAAAGAAACTAGGACCCAAACTAATTTCAACACTAAATGTATGCAGCTATATTATTATTTCTCTCACCCTTTTGAAGGATTTAAATTATATTAAAATCTGAACCAGTGAGCATGTAAATTTCCCAAAGTCCTACAAGTACAGAAGGTTAAGGTGTAAGTTTTAAATTAAGGTTATTAAGTGTTAGTCTCCAAACTCCACAGTGAGATTCCTTATTCTCTTTCCCAGTCTACTTCAATTTGGAAGATTATTAACTGAGAGACCTCAACTATAAGGCTAGGCTGACACATTTCATTGCCTTTTTGGGAATTTACCACTGTACAGTACAATCTAAGCCCTTTAAGCTCCAATTTGATTTTTAATTACAAATAGTCAAGGATCACCAAAGAGATCACCAATTAGTATAGCCAGTTATTGAAAAAGCTCAAACGTGGAACAAACACAATCATATAAAATGGAAAAACAAAGAAATTCAGAGGATATTAAAAATGAAGAAAGCAGAAGTCAATTTCAAATAAATATTAAGAAAATATCACCAGAGAAGTAAAAAAAACAGTGAACAAATGAAACAAAAATAAAAAGTAATTAGAAGTAGTAATTAGAAAATGAAACTTTTGAATATTAAACTGCTTAATAATAAAAACAAGAATTAAAAGTTGTCATATAAAACTTATGACATTTTTCAAAAAGTAGTATAAACTACTTTCAAACTAGAATTCTACACCAAAGCATAAATGAAAATAATCTAGATTCATGGATAACTGAAATTATTATTGTTGTTGTTGTTGTCAGGTGCCATC
>NW_006408613.1:572819-580577 GCF_000296735.1 Chrysochloris asiatica
ATTTGGGTTTTTGACTGGAAATTATACAACTGTTGCTATTGTTAAGTGCCATTGAGTTGATTTTGACTCCTAGCAATCCTTTATAGGGTTTCCGAGGAGCAGCTAGTGCTGCTGACCTTTTAGTTTTCAGTCTGGTGCATGACCTAGGGCACCACAACAGGACACCAGAAATTATACAATAGTTTCCAATATTGTTGAGCAGATAAAAATCTTACAAATGTCTAACAAATGCTGAACCACTGCATCTGAACAATTTTTTTGTAAGATATTTTATAGGAATTATAATGGGTTTATAGGTTGAGTACAGGTTTCATAAAGATATTCAAGTGCATGAAGTTTATTATCCAAAGGAATATGACACAGCCCATTCTCAGCTGCGTTTAGGATAGTACTGACACTAATACTTGAAAAGTGAGGTTACTAGACAGTTGTCTGGTAATGAGAGTTATCAAATGGGAAAACCGTTGGATCATCCTACTCTGAAGTGTTATATGACTGGAATAATTCAGAGACAAATACCAGGTTTAGAATAATATACAACTTATGACTCTATGCTAGTTGAGCAGGGTTTAAGAAAGTTGAGAGCATACCATGACTTTCCATCACGTTCCAGGAATTATCTGTCTTTTTGTAACTTAGGAATCAGGAGTTGTGCCATATTTTAAATTTAGCTTTAAATAGAAAAGAAACATGAATATAGAGACTCTAGATGGAACAAGCTTTTGGCACTTGTATGTTGAATTATTGCCAAAAATAGCCCTTGAAGTAATAGTCATCTTCTAAAATTTGAGAGACAACAGTAGCATAATATGGGCCATACCTTGCCTTACTTTTGATTATTTTGCCTTAAAGTTCCTCATAGTCTTGACTCAGCACTGACTTCATTTACAGAGTGTTTGGAAACCATATTGCTACATGTTAATTGATCAATAGGATATTAAAAAAAAAAAAATGATGACGTAGAACTTATTTTCAAGGAAAAATTACACTTTCTGTTTTCAATAAATGCAAATGTCTTAAATGATAGTTCTCATGGTTGCAAATTGTATGTTTTCTGCATCCTCTCAGGGAAAAAAAAACAAAGTCTAAGAGTGAGATCTTTACAAATTGATTGTAAAATAAGTTGACAGCTGACATATAATTTCAACACAGCTTTAATAAAAAATTATGTAATGACAAATTGGCAGAGAAATTTGAAATGTATTAATCATCTGAACATAATAAATTAGCCACAGAGGTTTCAACTGAGCATTTTCTGTAGCTGAAGAACACTTATCCCAATAAATTCAATTCTCTTAGATGAAACAAGTAACAACTTCCAAGAAGCCAATCTGTTAAGCTGAAGGAACAATGACAGCTCAGTTATATGATACTTTATTAGTTTGATTTTCTGGATATACCTATCTCTTGCTTTGAATAAATTTCTATGTGTTGTTTTATGTTTAGTTAACTGTAATTACTTCTAATCTCATATACAACTTTTTAAAAATGCTGTATTTCTTAATATCATTTTACCTCATGCTTGTCACTCCTGGGTCAATGCCCCAGAGACTTCTTACCTACCTAGTGAAGAGATCATTTTTACGGTAACTTTTAGTGGTAACTCTGTACTTCCTATAGTTCTAATTACTAAACTTAGAATCATGTCTTGTGTTAGAGCTATTAGGGTTGATCTATTCAGTCCATTCTTATCTCTGCTTTTCAGAGGTATAGTTACCAAGGTAGTTCAAAGTCTATCAAAGCCAAATTGGTGGCAGAAATTAGGCTAGGACAAATTGTTCTGGCTCCTAGGTCTGTGAGGGATTTTTCTTTTGCTATTATTGTAAGAAATGATTCGAACAGTTGCATTTTCTTCTTCTCATTGAGTACAGCAGGAGTTTGTTTAAGAACGGATTCACTAATAGTAAGAAGCAGAAAGAGAAATACCATTTTAGTTAGTTCAGAATTGATTTAAAATGACAGAGACAAATGTACAAAAGGGGCTGTGCCAAGAAATCTGCTAGTCTTATGATGTTTGAAGTATTGTTCTTTGCTTGTCTTCTCTTTTTTTATCAATTGTCTTCCTCCTTCAGAAATGTAGCCATGGGCCAAACACTGCCAGCTCCATACACATCAGTTTTTCCTTCACACTAACAATTGATTTGCATTAATAAGCAGAAATACATATATTGTTGTATATATTCCCATTGAGTTCACAACTATACAGTAATTCCCGTCTATTATGCCAATATTTGTATTATTTACAGCTATTGCCTTTAGCTCATAGGATTCTTTACAGCTACACCAACGCAAACACTAAAGGACTCAGCTGTAATTCCAAACATGGTAGGCAGTAAACAGTGTTGTTCCTACATGTCTACAACCATATATTTTGTTAATGAGACTAACCTTGGTACAAGCAATTTCAGATAACTTTCAGCTTCCAAATCATTACTGGCCTCCATTAAAATGAATATAGAAGTTTACATTTATTAATAAACTCACTCTCCTACTGTGTTAGGCATAGAGTAGAGAGAATTATACATGAGTATATTTAACTATTAAAATACTTGAAGAAGTGCTTTATTTTTAAAAGTCCTGAAATTATTTTCCTAAATTCAGAATTAGAAATATCCAGAATCAAAATTCTGAGATTAGGGTATGGCTTTATATCTTATTTACTGATCCCTCTATCCTATGCAAAAGCCATAGTTACATGATTGGAATTTATGGGACACAACTAATAATGTGGAAAACAGAGATAAGAAATTACAGTCATCATCAAAAAGTACATTTCAAGACCAATCTTGAAGTACAATGATGTCTGTGATAGGTTAACATCCATAGACCTACAAAGAAATCTGTTAATACTATTTATTCAAATTTACACAACAATCACTAAGTTAGTGATAATGAAATTGTAGAGTTCTACCAACTTCTTCAAGAAGGTGCTCTGGTAGCGTAGCGGTCATGAATCGGGTTGTGAACCTCAAGGTCAGGAGTTTGAAACTACCAGTTGTTCCTCAGAAGAAAGACAAGGCTTTCTGTTCCTGTAAAGATTTACAGCCTCAGAAACCCTGTTCAGGGTCACTATAAGTCAGAACCGATTCCATGGCACATAACAACAACCAACTTTTTCAGTCGGAAAATGATGAAACATGCAATCAATATATTTTGATAACTACTAATGATTGGAAAAAGACTCCTGGCGTGGCACTGTAGGATCAGCACTGGACTGTGAACCAAAAGGTCAGCAGTTCAAACCCACCAGTTACTCCCTGGAAACCCCGTAAGAGGTCGCTGTGAGTCAGAATTGACTTGATAGCACTTAACAACAACAGTGGTTGGAATGCAAAGTTTAGAAATAAAGAGGAAGGATAAGTAGTTGGAAAAATGGCCTTGGTAGAGAAGATGATGGAGATCACATGATAGAATTAGGAAGACCAATAAATTATTCATTGTAAATTCCCTTTTAAAATAACATAAGATGACTATACACATGAACATAACCGGATGGAATACATAAGAAGAAAATGAAAACAAATCCATTAGATCCATAATATAACCTTGGATTTAGAGACCATCTCAAGAATATATTTGAAGCATTAGACACTAATGACCAAACTGGGATGATATCAAGTACATCATACAGGAAGAAAGTAAAAAACCATTAAAAAGACAGGAAATAAGAAAAGACCAAAGTGGATGTTAGAAGAGACGCTGAAAGTTGATACTGAGTGTAGAGAAGCGAAAACTAATGGAAGAAATTATGAAGTGAAAGAGGTGAACAGAAAATTACAAAAGGCAGATCCAGAAGACAAAGTCAAGTGGTATAATGAAATGTGCAAAGACCTGGAATCAGAAAACCAAAAGTGCAGAATGTGCTCAGGAGTCCTCAAGCTGAATGAACTGAAGAAAAAATTCAAGCCTCAACTTTCAATACTTAAGGATTATATGGGCAAACTATTGAAAGGGCAGAAAGTATCAAAATAAGATACAAGAAATACCCAGAGTCACTGGACCAAAAAGAAATCATCTCTGTTCAATCATTTCAAGAGCTACCACGTGATTAAGAACCAATGGAACTGAAGGAAGAAGATTAAACTGTATTGAAAGCATTGACAAACAGTGAGGTTCCTGGATTTGACAGACTACAAATTGAAATCTTACACCAAACTGATATATCACTGGAGGCACTTACTCATTCATGCCAAGAAATTTGGAAAACAGAAACATGGCCAACAAATTGTAAGAGATACATATTTGTGCCAATTCCATTTAGAGAATACTCAGTAGGATGCAGGAATCATTAGACAATATCATTATTATCACATGCAAGTAAAATTTGCTGAATATAATTCAAAAACATCTGCAACAGTACATTGGCAAGAAATTGTCAGAAATTAGAGGCAGATTCAGAAGAGGATGTGGAACAAAATATATCATTTATGATATCAGATGAATCTTGGGTGAAAGCAGAGAGTACCAGAAAGATGTTTATCTGTGCTTTATTGAGTATGCAAAATTTGTTGGCTGTGTAGATCATGACAAACTATGGATGACATTGGGAAGAATAGGTGTTTCAGAACACTTAATTGTGCTTATCAGAATCCTATACACAGACTAAGAGACAGTTGCTAGAACAGAACAATGGAATGTTAAATGGCTTGAAATCAGGAAATGAATGTTTCAGGGTTGTAATCCTTTCACCTTACTTATTCAAGCTATATGCTGAGCAAAAAATCCAAGAAGCAGGATTATATGAAGAAGAGCATGGTATCAGGATTAGAAAAAAGGCTTGTTAGTAAAGTATATGCAGATAATACAACTTTGCCGAAAGCAAAATTGACTTTGAATACTAATGAAGATCAAAGACCATAGCCTTCAATATGGATTGCACCTCAATGTAAAGAAAACAAAAATCCTCACAACTGCAGCAATAAAAACTCAATAAATGAAGGAATGATTGCAGTTACCAAAGACTTCATTTTGCTTGGATTCACAATTAACACTCATGAAAGCAATAGTCAAGAAATCAAAGAACTTACTGCATTAGGCAGATCTACTGCACCACACCAAGGTATTAAAGAGCAAAGATATCAGTTTGAGGACTAAAGTGAGCTTGTCCATGGTATTTTCAATGACCTCATATGCATGTGATGGTTGGATAATGAATAATGATCATAGAAGAATCAATGCATTTGAATTACAAGTTTGATGAACAATATTGAAAGTACCATAGATTGCCAGAAAAACAAACAAATCTGTGTCAGCAAAAATACTGCCAGAATGGTTCTTAGAAACCAGGATGGCTCGACTTCATCTCTCCAGAGGGACATATTGTCAGAGGGACTAGTCCCTGGAGAAGGGCATTATGCTCAATAATGTGGAATGTTAGTGAAAAAGAAGACCTTGATTAGATGGATTGACACAGTGACATCAGCAATGGGTTCAAGTGTAACAATTGTGAGGATGGTGCAGGACTGGGCAGTGTGTTGTTCTGTTATTCATAGGGTCACCGCGAGTTGGAACCATCTCAATGGCACCTAACAACAACAACATTAATTTCAAAACAGCTTTAGTTTAATATCAATGTATAGTTACATTGTTGTTGATTTTAAGTGCCGTTAAGTTGATTCCTACTCATCCTGATCCTGTATAGGGTTTACAAGGAGCAACTGGTAGGATTGAATCATCAACCTTGTAGTTAGCTGTCCAGTGCTTATCCTACAGCACGACCTATGGATTCCATATAGTCCTGACTTTATAAATTATAATTATTCACAAATTAATAATTTACTGAATTCATAATTATTTATTTATACCTTATTCAATCACCCACCGTCTATCTATGTATTAGCATTTTTTTACATGACTATGTTATTTTGCCAGGCATACTATGAGATAATGATAAAAAGGCATGTAAGAAATATGAGGGAGCTTCAAAGTTCATGGAAATTTTCCATGATCTCTTTTTTTGTTGCTTGTAATGACTGCAGTAATCAGTTTATTACACAGATTAATAATTATTGAACATACAAGCTCTGGAGAAAATGGGTCTTTAAATAAACACAGTATTCCCATCAAATGTATTCTCACCCTTATATCCTGCTAGACCTGATCAGTTAAAAACACAAGAAAAATAAGAGTTTTTAGCTATGGATTAACTGAGAAACTACATACAAACCAAAGAATATGGAGGAAAAAAGAGGCTGAAAGATGAAGGTTGAAGGGGTGGGATATATAAAAGAGTTGGGAACAAAGTTCATCACACTTTATATATACTAATAGCTTCAGTCTCTTTAATGTTGACCAGTTAGATCTTAAAATACAGATAGAGTTTAATCTGGTTGGTCTTCATAGGTTCTTCAAAATAAAATTAATACAGAAACAACTTCATGTTCTTCACCTTGCTTTCCATTAATTTTTATATTTAACTTGATTCCACTTAAAACAATCTCCTACAGGTCATACCACATCACCACCCCTCAACTTGTCATTATCCAAATATAAGTCAGTAAGGAAAGCATTTAGTCTCACACCTAGGAAAACAGGCTTATCACACACACTTCTCTGCTTGACAGGAGCATAGTATTTCTAGTTTGTTGTTCCAAGTACATACAACATACAGCACTGTAGTGTCAGGTAAACACGTTCACAGGGGAAGGTGAGAAGTGGACTCATATAAAGCAGTCAAATAGAAATAAAAAAGGACTTTCTCTTTCAAAGTTCCCCTATATTTGTAAAGGTTATCCAATTTCTTATTTTACATTACATACTTCTGAGTCCATTCTCGGACTATTCTATTGTATTTTTCTCTATATGTTTTTCAGAACTGAGCAAAATCAGGTACTAATGGATCATCTGGATTGATATCACACAACAGAGAACAGATGGACAAGAGTGCTTTTGAAATAGTGCTAGAGACCACTGTGACTGGAGACTATCAAGACAAATGCTGCCACTACTGTTCATATTTGGATGGTAAGTTCTTGTTGTAAATGCAACCGTAGTCTGTTGGGAAATGAATTATCAAGAGTAATACTCCATCCTGATAGGGACTGACATTTGGCCCCATTATTGTAGCTTGCTAATGGAACATATCTCCAACATAACCTGTGTAACACTGAGCTGGCATGCCCTGTATGTGTCAGGTCGTTCACTCCTTGTGGATTCTGTTCTGAGTCCTCCAGGGAGGCAGGTGGTGGTGGCCCCAGGGCAAGGATGGGGGCCGGGTAGGGGGAGGGTATGTGAGGCCACCTCAGTGATCTCTGGTCAGCAAGAGAAGATGAGAAGTGTAGGAGAAGACGAGGAGTTCTGTATCGCGGACTGGTCTGGAAGGGTTCTGCACCGATGATGGCATTACCCAGTGGTGGCCCTTTATGCCTACTCCATTTTCTTTTAATTTCATGGTTCCATGAACTTTTTGAAGCAGTAGGGAACATGACAAGAGATATTGTCAATGATATTGTCTGATGATTTCCACATTCCTTTGGGTCACCTCTCTTTGAATTGGGCACAAATATGGATCTCTTCCAATTAATTGTCTGGTTATTGTCTTCCGAATCTCTTAGCATAGGTGAGTGAGTGCCTCCAGTGCTCCATCAGTTTGTTGAAAGTTTTTATTTTTATTACATCAATTCCTGGAACATTGCCATTTGCCAATGCCTTCAGTTTACCTTGGACTTCCTTCAGTAACCACCAACTCTTGATCATATGCTCTCTTAAAATGGTTGAACATCTTCCATTACTTTTTTGGTGATGAGACTCTTGTGTATT
>NW_006408613.1:580677-581949 GCF_000296735.1 Chrysochloris asiatica
TCCTTCCACAGATGTAGTCAATTTGATTTCTGTGTGTTCCATCTGGCAAGGTTCATGTGTATAGTTGTCTCTTGAAATTATTATTAGACACAATAATTCTTTTAGCACTTCCTCTCATGGTTTTATTTTATTTTATTTTTATTTTTATGAATCTCCTATGGAATATGTACTATCAAATGAGCAAAAGAGAAGAAGAAACAGGAAACCACTGATTGCAAGAAATAAGGGAAAGAGAGCAAGAGGATTTCCAGAATACAGTCATAAGGAATATCCAAGAAAACAACTGCAGAGCAAGACTAATTTGCAACTGGTCCAATTTAGGAAAGGACATGATCAGGTTCTAAAAATCTACGAAAGATAATGGAAAGACATCAGATAAACTTCACTACTTGAATATTAATAAATACTTCATAATACTGCTGAGAGTATGAATTAGGTTGGACCAATTGGTTGTACTATGATGGCTTGTGTGTTACTGTGATGCTGGAAGCTATTTCACTGGTGTTTTAAATAACAGCAGAGTCAGCCATAGTGAACAGGTTTCAGCAGAGCTTCCAGACTAAGACACATTAGGAATAATGAGAGGCAGAACATTTCTGAATGTTTAGCCATTGAAAACCTTATGAATAACAGTGGAACTGTGCCAGATAGAGTTCAGAAGATGAAAACAGTATGAACAGCAAAAGAATATTGCCAGGTATAATGACAGAAGACTAATTGCTTAGGCTGCAAAGCACTGAAAATATGACTGGTGAAGGTTCATCCTCAAGGTAGAATTGACTGTGATGCGAATGAAGTAAAGCTATCAGGACCTTCATTTGATAATGGTGCCCAAATCAAGATAGGAGAAACAGCTGCAAATGTCCATGAATAATCAGATCATGAAGTAGGAATCTAGGAAAATTGGCAGTTGTCAAAAAGAAATGGAATGCATAAAAAGTAATATCCTAGGCATTAGTGAGCTGAAGTGAACTGATATTGGACATTTTGAATATGGCAATCATTTGGTTTATTATACTGGGAATAAAAAATTCAATAGGAATAGCATCATTGTTGTTGTTATGTGCCGTGGAGTCAGTTCTGACTCATAGCGACTCTGTACAGGGTTTCTGAGACTGTAAATCTTTACGGGAGCAGAAGGCCTCATCTTTCTCCCATGGAACAGCTGGTAGTTTCGAACTGCTGACCTTGCAGCTCACAGCCCAATTCGTAACCACTGTGCTACCAGAGGTCATCATAGTCATCATCAAAAAGAACATTTCAAGATCTATC
>NW_006408613.1:582049-591165 GCF_000296735.1 Chrysochloris asiatica
TTCTTATTGCTTAACTCAGAGTAACTTTCACAGGTGTTGTCTGTCTCCCTGGTGTATAGCAGTTGGTATTGGTTCTTACATGGGTTTTGGTGCTTTATAGAGTGTGATTGTAGCTTGATATGGCAGCAGTTGCTGTCTCTTCTTGGGTAATATATGGAGAGAAAGAGTCCCCCAAATGTAGAAGGGGGGAGCATAAAACAACAAGACAACACCAACAAAAAACAACAACAAAAAAAAACCTCCAAAAGATAAGAACAACAAGAAAAAAACAAAACTAAGGATTTACACCCTTGGAAACCCTGTACAGGGTCGCTATGGGTCGGAACCGACTCGACGGCACTTAACAGCAACAACAACAGTATGAATACTGTAGTCTATAATCACAGAAAAGGGAGATATTTCAAGATGCCACTGCCTGAGATATTTCAAGATGCCACTGTTGGTTGTTATGCTGTACCTCAGGATATAATTTAATTTTTGGCCTGTTTTGTTTTTAAACTCTCTTTCCCTCTCTACATCCCTGTCCTGGACTTTTACATATTTAAAAAACAGCAACAACAACAACAAAACGTTATGGGCTAGCTCTTGGGCTGAAAGTGGCAGAAGAACCCACCAGTGGTGAAGGTGGGAGGTGTCCAATTGCTCAGTCACCTCCTCTAGTCACCAGAGTGGAGGTGCACAAACAGTGGGTGGGGGGCAGTGAATAGATACCAAAAAGAAGAAAATCAGAACAAAGCAAAACCAACAAAGTGTATGGTCCACCTTTGCTCCAAGGTTCCTGCGGTGTTTTTCCATGGTGTGTCTGCACCCCCACTTGGTCGTGCCGTTTAGTCTCGCCCAAGCTGTTGGCTCTGGGGCGCCAAGCCCAGAAGATTCAAAAGTATGTGATTTCTTACTTTCACTTCAAGTTCCACTAGCTATAAACCTTTAAATTTAAAATATTCGTATCTATGTGCTTCCCAGTTTTGGAGCTCTGTCCTGGTTCTGCTTTGCCTGGTGTTCTGTGGTATTGTTGATGGTGAACTACACTGCACCTCCACCCTAGCTGCTATCAAGCCCCCTCCCTGTTGTATTTCATTTTCACAACTTCTAATTTTCCTATATTCATATTTAGTACATTTGATGTTCTGATTATTAATGTATTTTTACAGCTGTGTCTCCTCATTTTGAGTTGTATCCTATCAGCAAATAAAGGTCCCTAAAGCTTTACTCCATTCTACTTTGAGGAGGCAATTCTTTCCCACTCATAGTTTGAATGCTTTCCAACCTGAGGAACTCATCTTATCTCACTATATCTGACAATATTCTGGTGTTATTTATCATGTTTCAGTACTCCATATTTT
Organism: Chrysochloris asiatica; assembly: GCF_000296735.1. Lineage (NCBI taxonomy): Eukaryota > Metazoa > Chordata > Mammalia > Afrosoricida > Chrysochloridae > Chrysochloris > Chrysochloris asiatica. The sequence continues at coordinate 583,393 of NW_006408613.1, forward strand.
GGTGCTGACAGTGTTCTACTGCTATTCGTAAAGCTTTCAGTGGCTAATAAACTAGAAGTAGTCTGTCTCTCCTTCCTAGTCTGTATTAGTCTAGAATCTTAGCTGAAACCTGTCCACCATTGGTGTACCCTGCTGGTATTTAAAATACCAGTGGCATAGCTTCTAGCATCACAGCAACATGCAAGTCACTACAGTATGATAATCTGACAAACTAGTGGTGGTGACAAGAGATAAAATTCCCAAAATAAGAAATCAAATAATAAAAGATTTTGAATCACAAATTTTGGAAGCAAGGGAAGAAGAAAAGGAAAATTAAAAAGCATATATTTTATATTCAGACTGACCTGTTTATCAGTCCTTCAGGCTCATTGTGGGATGGTAGCAGGAAACATGCTAAAGATTCACTAAGAAGATCCCTTGTGTCTGTGAAGATGTGTGATGATGGATCTTGCTCAAGATGCATTTTGTCCCCAAGAATGGCAAAATGTTATTTGGAATATAGAGATCAAATATGAACTCTGATTAAAGTACAATTGATGTTTTCTCATTTTTAAAATTTGTTCTGGGCATTAAGAAAATTGATCTTTTCTTAGGAGCTGTAAAACTCATTGCTATGAAGCTTCCCAAAGTCTGAAAAACAGGGGAAGTGATTTTTCTTATTTTTTAAGGAAACCCTTAAAGGATTTTACAAAGCCAGGTTATACATCTTGGCAAGTTAACAGCAATCTAAGTGAAAAGAAATAAGAACAATATCTGCAGCAGAAGTCAGGTTAAATGGAATGGTTATAACATGCCCTGCTTTTCAAGTTAATGACCTTTTCCGTTTCTTGTCTGCCCAAATTTTCAGTGGAGTTATCAGGACCATTGTTCCTACACTAAGGTCAAGTTACTACTTTAAAATTTTCTCCATTTTCTCATTGTTTTTAGCTAAGGGAAAACTATTAACAACCCAATATGTAGATGCTCCCAAGTTCCTTATCCTAATGGTTTCTCATTATTAAATAATTAATTCTTTATCAATAATTCAGATTACTTACTGACTCATGGTATAGGCACCACTAAATAGTTCTATAGTTTCTTTATCTTCAATTCAAGCAAATTTTTTATTTCTTATCAATATAGCAAAAATTATAGAGCTATACTAAAAAATTGTGTATAAACTAGACATTTTCCACAATTATTTTGTAAGCCATGATTACTATCTTAAAAAATAAAGTAATTTTTCCTAGAATATAGTGTTCATTAGAAGTCCTGGTGTGGTGTTGTAGGATAAGCACTAGATTGCTAACTACAAGGTCAAAAGTTCAGGCCCACCAGTTGCTCCTCAGAAACCCTATACAGGGTTGCTATGAAGCAGAACTGACTTGATGGCACTCAATAACAACAATAGCAATAGTAATCACTAAACTTAATCTTTGATGATAGTTAACAAAATGCACCTCAAAATAAGTCTTAATTATTCATTATTTAAACCTGGCTCGGAAAGGTCAGTCAAAATTCAATAGCATGAGAAAATGTCTATTTTTAATGGCTCTATAAAGTACTAAGGAGTCCTGGTGTGGCACTGTGGGCTAATGCGTCAGACTGCAAAGTCATTTGCATTGCAAGGTCAGTAGTTCAAGCTCAACAGCTGCTCCTTGGAAACCCTATATAGAGTCACTATGGGTTGGAATAGACTTGACAGCACTTCACAACAACAACATAAAGTGCTAACCTCATAATGATCAAACACAAATAACTTCATTTTGTGTTAATGTGATAGAGGATTTGACTTCATCAGGAGAAAGCATTAAGAAACTATATTTAAAAAAAAAATATATCAACAAGATGCTTATTTACATCTTTTGACAACCCCCACTTAAAGCCATATCATCATATAGCCAACTAAATCAGCAGAAAACACTGTAAACAAAGACATGAAGCAGTTCATGCCATAATATGAAATAATGAAACTGTAGCATTAAAAAAGAAAAGGAGTTACTATAGAATGTTTACAGATCTCAGAGAATTAGATATTTGTACTGAGAATATTAAGATAAGAATCCACAAACTAGATTTTATTTTCTGGAAACATTTTTTGTTTTTATTGTGAATTGAGTGAAGACTTACAGAGCAGAACATCAATTTTACATTCTACAAATCATACACCTTGTTTCATCTCAATGATTGTAACCCTTTCAATGTAATATCACTGATGCCACTTTCTCCATGTGTTCTTCCCTAGTCCTTCTGAATTCTGTCCTTGGGTAAATGCTACCCCTTTCATTTTGAATGCTTGATAATTTTATGGTGTGGTGTTATCAGTCTAGTGTTGGTGACCCTGCTATACATCTATAAATTGTGCCATGGGGATGAGTTCAGTTCCAGACTTGAAGGGTCATCAATAGTCATAGTCTCAGGGTTCCAGCAATCTCTATCTAACCAGTAAGCCTGTTATTTTTTTATGATTTTCAGTTTTGTCCACATTTTGTCCCACTCTATTCAGGACCTTCTAATGTGATCCTTTTAGAGCAATTGGAATTGGTAACCATCTACTTACTCTGCTCTTAGGGTCTTGGAGATTGAAATTCACATGGTTCATTGGTCCACTAGACTAAATTTTTCCAACCATCTTCGATTTTCATCACTCTTTTTCCTAGGGATAGAGAGAAACCAGTAGTTGCATGTTACAAAACTACACATGAGATTTTAAGATTCCAGTCACTCTATACTAAAGTTGGAAGTAGAATAATGTCTTTGTGGACTGAGTTATGCCAATTGACAATGTTGTCCTGATGCTATGTTCATAAGCCCCCTTACTAGTTGCTTTTTAACTAGATAAATCACTTTTATATTTTAGATATATGAAGGTTTAGTTAAACTCTCTGTGCACAGAGCAAAAATAAATCAATACTCAAATTGGTATAAATCAAGCCAAACTAGTAAAGATGTAGGCCTTTTAAATCAATTAATGCCACTTTTTATTTCTGACGCATATCTAAATTGTGATGAGTCTGGAGATTTGATAATACATAATTGGTAGATCACCAGGCTTGTCATTCAAGACATCTTTAGATAGGTTTAAAGCACAGCACATACCATTTTAGCCATCCAGGGAACTTTAATATGTCAAAGGTGTATAGGCTTTTGAAGATGCTCAATTAATCTTGACATAGAGAATGAAGCCTCAGCTATATTCTTGGATAAAAATTCTCTATAGGTTTAGCTGACTTGAATTTACCATCTCAACGGAAGGGATATTAGCCATCCAGGATTTTCTTGGTCTTCCCCAGGTTTAGTCCTGCATCTTCTCAGTCCTGTTTAAAAGCATTATGTAGGGTTGTTGTTGTTGTGAAGTGCTGTTGAGTCGGTTCTGACCCATAACAACCCTGTATAGGGTTTCCAAGGAGCAGCTCGTGGGTTTGAACCACCAACCTTGCAGTTCAAACAGCTTTGCAGTCTGGTGCATTAACCCATAGCACCACACCAGGACTGCAGGGTAGTGGATAGGTTATCCAGTAGTACAGGATACTTCATAATGCTATAGCTCTTCCAGAATACAAGCAGATTTAAAGTGGAAATTAAGTTGAAAAGAACCATCAATGTGAAATCATGCAGAAGAGGCCTAGACAATCCACAACTAGATCTCTGCATGGATTGAACAAATTGGAATGAACAGTCAGAGGGAAGAACACTAGAGCTGGGATTCGAAAAGCTTGGTTTTGTGTCACAGAGGAGGCACAAAGGTCTTACAGGTCACGGCCAGCCATGCTGTAACTGTACAATTAGATGTACATTTGGAAAAATATGTTCAGGCATTTAATGATGCATGTAAACTTTTATAAATATTTCTCCATGTACAAATGATCTCTGTCACTTATAGCAAATTTTTGATAATGGAGGACTCAAGAGGACCATCCATTGGCCTATGATATGAAGATATTGTCTCTGAGTTAAAAAGGAGAAAGGTAAATTCATTGAAAGTTTTAGTGGCTTCAGTAAGAACAAATTTCCGTAAACAATACACATACTTTCCCCATTATATATAGTTGTTTTTTTTCAACAAAGTTTTTCTGTTTTTATACAAATGCTATTTTTGATAGAATGGCTTGTATATTTATCCTTAAATGGAATTCTTAGTGATTGAAATTAAGATAATTTTTTTTCAGTTTTTGTTAGGTAATGATTCCTTCTAATAGCCCTAGTTACTAATATCATTTTTAAAGGAAACATTGATTGATAGCTAATAGCAGAGCATTTGACCTAGTAAAATCACTTTAAAAAAAAAAATATATATATATATATGATGCCTATGTTTCAGCCTGCTTTTTAAAAATTTAAAGTGTGTGAGACCTGGGGATTCCTGAGCCCATGGACAAGGACATAGCCATGGAGGCTAAGAGTGGAGCATTCAGCTGATATGAAGTGAGGGGAGATATACAAGAATGTAAAGTAGAGTCCCCACTGAATAGTTTTCATCTTGTCTAGATGGGTCTGTTAAAAAGAGATGGGATAGGATTCCTTAATTCAATCGTGAGTAATTCCTATCATGACTGACTGCAATTTTCACTATAAAGGTAGAAGTTTTGTAACAAAAATGGGGGAGAAGTTAATCTTACAGTCCAGGAGCAAAGGACCCTAGGGCCATCAAGGGAGAGGAGCATAAGTGGAATGTGGGACCCTATCCAGAGAAACAGTGACACCAAAGATGGAGCCAGAGATGAGGACATGGAGAGAGAGAGCAGCTGAGGACTCTAGACTCATGGAAAGAGAAAAATTGAGTGCTGATGGCCAGGAGGCAGAGTTGCAGAATGTGCCCTTTGGTTGTTTAAATTATTATATATTCCTGAGTGTTTTTGTGTACATCTCCCCCCTGCAATAAAAACCCCAACTGAACAAAACACAGGGAATGGAAGCAAATACTGTTGAATGATGATACACAGAGGGGATTGTAATCATTGCAATGAAATAATGAGTGTAAAACTGATGTTTTCCCATGTACCCATGTAAACTATTGCTCAATTCACAATAAAAACTTTAAAAAAATCATAAAAAAAAGAAAAATAAATACACCTTTTATTTTGAGATAATTATGGACTCACATACTGTTGTAAGTAATATAGAATGAGCTTGTATGCTCTTTAACCCAGTTTCCTCCAGTGGTGATATCTTGCAATAATATAGCACTGTATCACAATAGGATATTGACACTGATATACCAATTTTAGGTGGGTTTTTTCCTGATTTCACATGTATTCATTTGTGTGAATGTGCATTTGATTCTATGTAATTCAATTATCAGTGTGGCTTGTGTATCTACCACCACAGCAAAGCTACAGAACAGTTCCACATGAACATGTTTGACAGTCTAGTGAAGATTGTAAACTCCTTCTCGGAATATTTTTAATTATTTAAAATAAAATACAAAAAATGTAAAAGCAAATCATTATACAGTAAACCCCGAAAAAGGCAGAATGTGTGGGAGGCAGATGCTTGTCAGAGAGGGAAAACTCACATATTTCCACTAATAGAAAGTAACAGGAAAGTAAGATTGCACTCTATCAGAGTCAGAACACTTGGAAGTCCTGGGAAATAACAGGTTCCTCTATTGAGTTTGGCCTCTCACAGGTATTAAAATTCAGTTATCAAAATGTTTAAAATGATAAGATCTAGGAAAATTCTTTGTAATGGAGGAGTAAGGAACTTTTATATCTATTCTTACCTGTATTAGCCAACCACTTCTGTTGAAAATGAAGACAGAAATAAAGGAAAAGATATAGCAACCCAAAGTTCCTTTTCCTTCAATCCTTCCTTACCTATCAGGTCAAAAATAGAGTGTGATGGTAGAAATTGCATGTTACTAAGAAATAAAAAAAACAATAGCAAACTACCATAATTTTAAAGACGTGATTAACATAGACAATATTTCAAGGTATCAGAAATAATTTTAATGTGATATGAAAATAGCTGTGATTTTTACTCATGTCAAATCTAAAGGTAGGATATTTATCCTCCAGCTGCTCAGTGGAAATGCTACACATGGTTGTTGTGAATCAGAATTGACTCTATGGCACTTAACAACAGCAACAATATTTATCCACAGATGGAATTCTTAGTGATTAAGGGAACATTTTCAGTTTTTGTTAGATAGTGACTATGGTACTAAAAGTACCATACTACTTTTAAATCACAGTAAAAATCACAGCTATTTTCATATTGAAATCCTAGTGTGGCACTGCAGGATAATGCACTGGATAGCAAAGTTAGTTTTGATCTGAAAGCTAAGTGGTTCAAACCCACAAGGTGTTCCTCATAAACCCTATGTAGGGTTGCTATGAGTCAGAACTGACTGGAAGGCACTTAACATCAACAATAACATCTTTATATCATATTAAAATACATGTATCAACAGGGTCGCTATGGGTAGGGATCAACTCGACAGCACTTAACAACAACAACAACATCATGGAATCAAGATAAAAATAAAACTGTCTACCTTGGACTTCTGACCTGAATTCAGAATTACCTACCATAAAGCCAGCTTTGGGGGCCTGCATCTGTTCACTCATGCTAGTCCCAAACTTAGGACAATGTGCTTGATTTAATGTTCTGCATTCACCACCTTGAAATTTTTAATGATTTCATCATCAAATCTGTGCTTGGAAAGTGAAGGCCAATGGGACACAGAGCAGTGAATAAACAAGGAAATAACCATACCATTTCTGGTGGCCTTGAAGCATTTGGTTCACCATGAGCAGCAGACTCCAGTGAACTCACATTGTGGGGAGATCAATATGCTCAAAGCCAATGCAAAACGAACATGTTACATCTATGACTGACTGAGCTGGCCTACTGATAGCCCTGTGCTTTCCATTTGAACCAGAACTGAAATCAGAAAGAAGGCAACAGTGTCCTAAGAAACATGAATGACTAAGGAACACGTTTATATCTATTCTTACTTGTATTAGTCAACCACTTCTGTTGAAAATGAAGACAGAAATAAAGGAAAAGATACAGCAACCAAAAGCTCCTTTTCCTTCAATCCTTCCTTACCCATCAGGTCAAAAATAGACTATGATGGTAGAAATTACATGTTACTAAGAAATGGAAAAAAAAAAAAAGTTGAGTTAGTTTTGTGTAGCATTTGTAAGAATAAAATGCATATTTGTAAAATATATGAAAAATTAATTTTGTACGTGCAGTTATTCTGCTTATGAGTGAAATGTTCTAGTATCTGCATTTTAAACTGACATTGCATAAAGATGAATGACAAAATCCATGTTGTTGTTGGGTTTTTGAGGAATGGCTCCTGGGTTTGAAGTGCTGATCTTCTGCTTTGCAGTCCAGTGCTTACCCTATAGCACCACACATGACTCCAAAATCCAGGATAGTAATCTGGAAGTTTATTTTCTATTTATTAGAATGTCATTGTCTTAAGCAGGGTTCTTTAGAGAAGCAAAATCAATGACGCATATATAAATTTGTTGTTGTTTTTGTTGTGATGGGCTATCGAGTTGGTTCCAACCCACAGTGACCCTGTATAGGGTTTCTGAGGAGCATCTGGTGAGCTTGAACCGCCAAACCTGTGGTTCAAACTGACCTTGCTGTCCAGCGCATTAAATCACAGCATCACACGAGGACTCCTATATATAGTGGTTAAGTTCCTTGATTCAGTTGAGAAACATAACGACGGTGTATAGGGTTTGTGAGGAATAGTTGGTGGCTTTGGACCACTGACCTTGCAGTCCAGTGCTTATTCTAGAGCATATCACCATGACCCCAAATATATATATA
>NW_006408613.1:591265-593710 GCF_000296735.1 Chrysochloris asiatica
TTTTTTTTTCATTTCTTTTAGCCTGAGAAATTTTGAGCATGTTTTGACTTTCCTTTTGGTTTTCCAACTACAGGTCTTGCACATTTAAACATAATATTTGACTTTGTCTTCTCGAGATGTCCTGTGAAATTTTCTGTTCAGCAATTTTACCTCCGTATTTCTTCCATTTGCTTTGGTATCGCTATGCTGGAGAGCAAGTTTCAGTGTCCCTTCTGACATATATTTTGGTGTTTTTCTTCTTTTTTGTCTTATTGATGACCTTATGTTTTCTTCCTGTATGGTGTTCTTGACATCATGCCACAACTCTTTTGGTCTCTAGTTATTAGTATCTTGTGAATCAAATATTTTCTTGAGAAATTTATAAATTCAGGTGGGAGATATTCAAAGTCAAATTTTTACTCTCATGGACTTTAATTTTTTTTCTTTTGCTTCATTCTAAACTTTCATATGAGTAATTGATATCCTGCTTCACAGTCTGTCCCTGGCCTGGTTTAGATGATGATATGGAGCTTTCCTACTATCTCTTCCCACAACTGTAGTGAATTTGATTTCTTGTGTATGTCATCATGAGGTTCATGTGTATAGTTGTCTTTGTGTGTGTATAATTGTCTTTTATGTTTAGAAAATGTAGTTGCAATGAACAAGTAGTTAACTGATCTTGCAATTTCAGGCTGAAGAAGTTGGTATCATTCTTCAGTTTCATCATCACTGTCTTTAGTAGTTGGTGTGTAAATTTGAGCAATATTGGTACTAACTCATCTTCATTGTTGTCATATGGATATCGTCCTAACACAGACAACATTATACTTCTAGATTTGTCTTCAAATATTATTTTTTATGATAAGTGTGATACCATTCCTCTTCAATTTGTCATTCCTGGCATATTAAACCACATGATTGTCAGATTCAAAATGACCAATACTGTGCATTGCAGCTCATTACTGCCAAGGATATCAATCGTCATGTGTTCTATTTCTTTTTTGATTATTTATGAAGCTGGAGGCAAAGAATCAAAGAGCAGAACTATAGAAACTGGTTTTAGAGAAATTACTTGGTAGTAGCATCGTCTTGGGCAGTTAAAGGACTGTCCCAGAGCCAGTTTTCTGGTGCTAAAGAAATATAGGAAAATGTTGTTCCAAGGCACATATAGTTTTCCAGATCAGATCAGGAACCCTGTTTATTGAGATCTTAGTTGAACTTTCTTGCTTCTCTTATGCATGAAGATGCCCACTCCAAAGGTGATGAACCCCAGCACAAATCCCCCAACTCCAGTCAGCATCTTGCCTTTGGCAGAATCAGATTGTGCCCTCCATTCCACAGTGACAGGACTGTCCAGATTGGGATGTTCCACATGGCAGACATAGCCGTCACCATGCTGAGGGATCATCTCTGTCATCACCAGGATCTGGAAGGTCCAGTCTCCATTACGGATCAGTTCAGTGGACACAGCCCCAGTTGTTTCCTCCTGCCCATTCCGGAAGCAGTGGACCTCAATGGAGCCTGTATAGAAATCTGTCACGTGACAGACAAGCAGGTTGTCGTGCTGCAGAGGCCCCTTCTTGGAGGGGGAGATGTTCACATTAGGCTTAACTTGGCGTTTCAGGGTAACCTTCTAGTCCAGCTGGTAGTTGTGTTTACATACTGTGTCCACAGCGGCCCTCACCTGCTCCAGGAGGTCCTCCTGGCTGTCCCAGTACTCGGCAACAGACAGCCCCAGCTCTGTCACTGCCACAAACTTTCCCATGTCACTGTCGAAGTACACGTGCTCCTCCTAGTTGTAGATGTCTCTCAGCACCAAGCTTTAGGTCCCATTGAACTCATAGCAATCCTGCTGTGACTGGAGTAGGTAGTTCTCTGGAGTGGCCCTGCCCTGGACCATGGGACTGCTCAGCACCATCAGTAACATTACTCCATCTCTCCAGGTCATCTTCATCTCTAGTGCCACTGCTTCTCTGGGTAGGGTCCCGCTCTCTGCTCTTCTTGATGGTCCCTGGGACCTCCGCTCCTAGACTGCAAAGTTATTTACTCCCCTCCTTGCTACAAAATGCCTACCTTTACATATCCAAACCTCATAATCAGTCCTGATAACAATTATTCACTATTGTATCAAAAGAGACCTTTCCGCATTTCCTTTCATCAGCCCCACCTTGACAGACTGGATACTACTCAGTGGAGATTCTAACTTCCTCCATGCCCTTTGGACCTAGGTTCCCTCTTGAAAGCTTGTAAGCCAGTCACTTCTTGTCTTTGTAGCGCACCCCCCACTTTGGGTAGCCAATGTCCAAGTTGCCCATACCTGTCCAATCTGTGTATGGAGGATTTGGGAATTATATTTGCTGTAAAGATGTGTTTCCTCTTTTGAGCTACTGCATCCATAGGTGTGGGTCAAGTTCATCAAATTGTATCAGATTACTCTTTTTTCCCCTCTTCTTTCTTCTTCTAGTT
>NW_006408613.1:595307-598600 GCF_000296735.1 Chrysochloris asiatica
TTTTGTTGTTGTTAGATGCTGTTGAGTTGATTCTGACTCATAGCGACATTATGCACAACAGAACAAAACACTAACTGGTCCTGCTCCATCCTCACTATTGTTACACTTGAACCCATTGTTGCTACCACTGTATCAATCCATCTTTTTTGGGGGGTCTTCTTCTTTATCTCTGACCATCCACTTTCTCAAGCATGATGTCCCACTCCAGGAACTGAGACAAACTCTAACCATCCTGATTTATAAGAATTCTCTTCGCACTTATCCCAACACAGATAAGTTTGTTCTTCTGGCAGTCTGTGGTACTATTAATATTCTTCTCCAACACCATAACTCAAATGCATCAATTCTTTCACAGTCTTCCCTGTTCATTGTTCAACTTTCACATGTATCTGAGGCTATTGAAAATACCTTGGCTTTGGGTCAGGCACACCTTAGTCCTCAAATTGATATCTTTGTTCTTGAGCACTTTACAGAGGTCTTGGCACCAAATTAGCCTAATACAATACATCATTTGATTTCTTGATTGCTGGGTCCATGAGAGTTGATAATGGATTACAGAAAAATGAAGTCTTTGACATCAATATTTTCTCCATTTATCACAATGTGGTTTATTGGTTCAGTGGAGAGGATTTTTGTTTTCTTTACATTGATATGAAACCCATATTTAAGGCTGTAGTCTTTCATCTTCAACAGTAAGTATTTTAGACTCATATTTTAGACTCATTAACAACCTGCGATATGCAGATGATACAACCTTGCTTGCTGAAAGTGAAGTATTTATTGATGAAGATCAAAGAGCACAGCCTTCAGTATGGATTGCATCTCAATGTAAAGAAAACAAAAATCCTCACCACTGGACCGACCAATAAACAACAGTCTTATCAATGGGGAAAAGATTGAAGTTGTCAAGGACTTCATTTTTCTTGGATCAACTGTCAACACTCATGGAAGCAGCAGTCAAGAAATCAGACGATGTATTGCGTTAGGCTGGATATTGAAAGTGCCATGGGCTGCCAAGAGAACCAATAAATCTGCGTTGGAAGAAGTGGAGCCAGAATGCTCCTTGGTGGTCAGGATGGCCATACTTCATCTCTCATACTTTGGACATATTGTCAGGAGGGACCAGTCGCTGGAGAAAGATATCATGTTTGGTAAGGTGGAGAGTCATAGAAAAAGAGGAAGACTCCCAGTGAGATGGACTGGCAAAGTGGCAGTATCAGTAGTCTCAAGTGTGGCAACAATTGTGAGGTTGGCCCAGGACAGGGTATTGTGCATAAGATCGCTATGAGTCGGTATCGACTCGATGGCATCTAACAACAACACAGATCATGCTTCAGTTTCAGGCTCTTTGCCTGGGATAGCCAGAAAGGACTCCTCAGTTTCTGACTGGCATAGAAGTGATCCTTTCAGAGATTGGATATACACTGGCTGGTTGATGGGAGAGAAGAAGTAAGCCTACAAAGAGTCACTTGCATTTTTTTCCGTTGGTCTCTTGAAATGAATCCACAGATGATTCTGTAATCCTCTTCTGATCCTGTCTCTCACTCCTGAATAGGAAATTTATTTTTCTGTTCAGTTTCCTTTCATGTTTTACTTAGTCATAATACACTAAGATTTCTTTAAGCTATCCAAATTAAAAATGATATGTAATTTCACAGTCTGTATATTTTTATCTAAGGAGCTCTGGTAGTGTAGTGGTTACGAATCAGGCTGTTAACCTCAAGGTCAGCAGTTTGAAACTACCAGCAGTTCCACTGGAGAAATATGAGGCTTTCTGCTCCCATAAAGATTGATAGCCTCGGAAACTCTGTACAGGGTCGCTATGAGTCGGAACCGACTCCACGGGCACATAACAATAACAGCATATTTATATCTATTGATCTATTTACCTACCTTTCTTTGTATATGGTAAGGTTGCTATAAAAATAAAATGTTATTGAAAAGGGCTGCCAGATTATTATTTATTATTTAGAGTAATTTTTGTCTGTTTATCACCTGGGGATCCTTATCCTCTAACAAACCAGTCACAGAATGGCAGATATGTCAATCATAGCAAATTTTACTAGAATTCATTTATTCATCGATAAATATCTATTTGAATGCCTTTTTTGGGCCAAGTGAAAATGATTAATTCACAGGCCTGCCCTCTCATAGCTAACAATGTCATAACAGAGAAACATTTATTATACTTAAGGAACAAGTAAGAGCAATCCAGTAACATTTTTTGCTTTAGAGTTGTTAAACAACCCAATAAGCACAGACCTAGCTGGCTACCTGCTGCATAGCAAGGTGGTCTTTTTAGAACTCTTCATTGTTCATTGTTTTCAGAACAATCAGGACTAAGTATTAGTTGTAGCTACTACATTGTTTCTTTGACTTGGCCTTATTACCCATGTTTATTTTCACATGATAGAATGTAGAGCATAAGTCTTCTATCACACAAACATTCCTCTGAATATTTCAACGCCTTCCCAATGACAGAGAGTAAAAAAAAAACAAAAACAAAAACAAAAAAACTACTTCAAGAGTTACACCATAAAAGAGGCAGAGTGTTTATCTTGTTCCATAAGCTGCAGAATCAGGGAAAACAAATCTAAATAAGTCATAGTCATAAATCATTGTCATTGGGAAATTCATTCATTGGCACTACCATCCCTGGGGAGAAAATAGACTTGCAATTGAATCAGCAAATATTTTGTCTGAACTAGATAAAAAAGGAGAACTCTCCTTGCTTAAGCATAAACATTTTGAATCTGTTTCAGATTCATTAAAGTACAAAAACTGTTGTTCTAGCTTTCAACCAAAAGTAGCCCACACTAGTTATATAAATCCTAAGCCAGAAAGCAGTCTTTTTCAGAAGATATAATATAAATACCAGGCCAGAGAAAATGGAAGAAATTAGGCAAGTGAAAATTGAACATAGTTGTGTTGGAGCCAAGATTTTAAACTATGGGAAGTTAGTAGCCTATTGACATCTATTAAATGTAAATAACCATTAACAGGCTGTTAGCAGAGTGTGATAAAAAGTATATTTATACTTTAGTGCCATGGTATAAAAATGAAACCTGGCAGGATTATTTTTACACTGTCAAGATCTCTCCCTCAATAGCTACAACACATTCTCTGAGACTGGTGAAGAGAATCTGACACCTTTTGTGCCATCTCATTTAATTCTTCTGCCCTTAATTTTGGCAATGCAGGACAGTGTGGTGTTGTTGTTGTTGTTATGTGCCATCGAGTCGGTTCCGACCCATAGCGACCCTGTATAGGGTTTCCGAGGGTGTAAATCTTTA
>NW_006408613.1:598700-624636 GCF_000296735.1 Chrysochloris asiatica
GATTCGTAACCACTACGCTACCAGAGCTCCTTAAGCAGTATAAATAATGACTCCTCTGAGGAATATGTAAACGTAGGTAACTCTCTGTATCCTCTATGCTTAGCTGGTTATTGTGGAAATAGTTTGAGTCCTGTGTATTGTTTTGAGTTACATGTTCACAAGCATGCTCAACATGTGCACACACACATACTGTAATTAGTAGAGCCATAATTTTCATCAGAGATCCTATCAAGTATCTGAATTAGTACACTGGCTTGTTCTTTCTCAATAGTTGAACCTCTGATTGAATAGTGTTATAAACATAAATTTTAGAATCTATTATACTTTGATTTGGATCTAGTTATGTGATTTGGTTGTCGTTGCTGTCAGGTATCTTTGAGTTGGTTTCAAATCATACAGACACTATGCACAACAGAAACATTACTGAGTCCTGTGCCATCCTCACAAATATTGTTATGTTTGAGTCCGTTGCTGCTTTCGCTGTGGCAATCCATCTTGTTAGGGGCCTTCCTCTTTTTCATTGGCCCTCCACTTAACCAAGCATGATGTCCTTCTTTAGGGACTGATGACTCTTGACAACATGCCCAAAGTATGAGAGACAAAGTTTCATCATCCTTGCTTCTTTCAAGACAGATGTTTTCTGGCAGTTCTTGGTACTTCCAATATTCTTCTTCAACATCATAGCTCAAATGTAGAAGTGTCTTCTACAGTATTCCTTATTCATTGTCCAAATTTCACATGAAACAACTGCAAAAAACCATGACTTGAATCAGGAGCAACTTAGTCCTTAAACTGACATCTTTGTTCTTTAATACTTTTGCTTTCTTGACTGCTGCTCTCATGAGGATTGGTTACAGATCTAAGTAAAATGAAGTCTTTGATGATTTCAATCTTTTCTTTGTTTTTCATGATGCTATTTATTGGTCCAGTAGTAAGGATTTTTGTTGTGTTTACATTAAAGTGCAATCCATACAGAAGGCTGTAATCTTTGATCTTCATAATTAAGTATTTCTAGTTGTCTTCCTTCCCACTACTATTGCAGAGTTGTCTATTTCTTTTTTCAGTACTGTTAGGGTTTGATTTGTGTATTTTTAGTGTTTTTTTCATTGGGAGCATAGATATTAATTATGGTTGTGTCCTTTTGTCCAATTGACCCTTTAATCATGAGATAATGTCCTTTGTCTGTTATGCTGGTTTTTGCCTTAAAGTTTATTTTATTAGACATTGCCACTCCTGCTTATTTTTTAAAATTATAATTATCTTGATATTTTTTCATCTTTTAATTTTAATCTATGTATGTCACTTGTAGACAGCATATTGAAGGATCCTGTTTTTGTTTTTTTTTTTGTTTTTTTAATCTTACCTGCCGCTCTTGACAGGTGCATTTGATCCATTAGCATTCAAAGTAATTATTGACAGGTATTAATTACTTGCTGTCATTTTGTTGGGTTCTTTTTTGGTGTGTGTATGTGGTACAGCTGGTTTCTTTGTTCTGCCTTCTTTCTGTGTTGCATTCATTTTTTTGTGTTTTTTATTGTCAACTTTGTCATAGATTTAATGTTTTCAAAATCTTGGACTGTTATTTTCTTGATTTGATGTGAAGTTGTATTAACTGTTTTGAGGTTATCCTGTTCTTTATTAATTTCTTTCTCATTTTAAAACAGCTTGTTTCATCCTGAAAGCTACCTCACTTCTTCACCATCTGGAACTCCATAACTATACTTTTCCCTCCCTTCATTTTTTAGTTGTCCTGATGATAGACTGACATTTCAGATCTCCTATTTTCAGTCTGTGTCAATCTCTGGTTGTTGTCTGCTCTTGTTGATTCTCTTTGTAAAGAATGCCTTTTAGTATATTTAGTAGATTGGGATTTGTAAAATAAAATCCTTTAATTTTTGTTTATCTTGAAATGCTCTAATTTTGCTGTCATATTTTATGGACAGGTTTGCTGGGTATATGGGTCATGGTTGGCAGTTATTTTTCTTTCAGTTTTGTATATATTTCCTCATTGCCTTCTTGCCTGCATTGTTTCTGCTGATAAATCAGAGCTAAATCCTACTGGCTTTCCTTAGTAGGTAACATTTCGTTTTTCCCTGAGTTCAGGATTCTTTCCTTAGCTTTGATTTTGTAGAGTTTGGTTTTGATATGTCTTGGTGATTTTCTTTTGCATCTATCCTGTCTTGGGTTCATTTAGCTTCTTAAATGCTTATCTTCTTGTCTTTCATGTTGTTAGGGAAATTTTCTTCCAGCAGCTCTTTGACTATCTTTTCTGTGGTTTTCTTTGTCTTTTCCTATTGTGGAGCTCCAATTATCCATAGGTTACTCCTCTTCATGTTATCTAACATGAATATTAGACTTTCTTCAGATATTTTCCTTCTTTTTATCTGATTGTTCTTTTGTCTTACCAGTATAGAGAGACTTATCTTCAAGCTTGCTAATTCTGGCTTCCATCAGTTCAGTTCTACTCATTTGCCCTTTCACTGTGTTGTCCATTTCTAATATTTTAGTGTTGATCATCTGGACCTCTGATTGTGGATTTTCTATTGTCTCCAATGCTATACCTATTTTATTTGAGAGTACTTGTAGTGATTTTCTAATTCTTCCCTATTTTTCTTGACCTTTCTGTGGAGCATTTGGATGTATTTCAATATCATTATCCTGAAGTCTTTTTCAGGAATTCCATTGCCCTTTCTCCGTCAAAACTATTTTCTAGCTCTTCCTTTGGGTTGTGTGAACTACTTTGTCTTGTTTTCTTCATGTAAGGTGGAATTTTCTGCTGCTTTTTAAGCATTCTGGTGTTGTTGTATTTGTATTAAGCTAATGAATGTATGTGTGTGTATTTTTAAGCACTCATAAACAGCTTCCTGGTGGGTGCAATCAGAAGATGAACTTTTCTATTCACTGTTGGTACATTTCAATTCATAGTGGTTTTAGCAGTAGATGTTGCTCTGACGTATGTATGTTGTTGTTGTTAAGTGCCATTGAGTCAGTTCCAACTCATAGTGACCCTTTGTAGGGTTTTCAAGGAGTAGCTGGGGAGTTTGAACTGCCAATCTTGCAATGCAAATTGACCTTGCAATCCAGAACATTAACCCATAGTGCCACAGACTCTTGCCCAATTGGTGGGACAAGAAGTTATATCAGTGACTTGGCTGTATGGCTGCAGTTGCTGTCTTCTGTCATGTGATGCAAGAAAAAGGAAAATCAAGAGACAAAAAAACAACACAACAATAAAACAAAAACAGCCCACAGAGTGGGGATGATGGGCAGCAGGGACTGAAATCAATGGTTTTCTCTGCCAATAAGTGGTTTGCTCCATCACCTACATGCCTCTTTCCTTCACAGCCACCTAAGAAATTTCAAACTGGCCATGCTGTGTCTGGATGGTAGGCCCACACAGATTGCCCACCTCCATCCCTTCCCTTTTCTTTTCTCCCCTTTTCTTTTTTTTCTTTTTTTTTTTACCTCTACCCCATATGTCGTGTCTGTTCAACCCCCTCTCCTAGTGAGAGACAGTCCAAGGCTGGCCAGGGTCGACTTTGCAGATTTGAATCTAAGACTGTTATATAGCTGGTGTATAGCTCCTCCTTCAGACCACAACCTCCAAATGGCTCCAACCACCTAGAAGGCAGTAGATTCCCTGGGGCCACACGCTAATCAAGAAGAAAAAAAAAATAAAGAAAGAAAAAACAAATAAATTGCACATTTGTCTCTGAGAACCACAGGTAGGTTTTTGTCACTCAAATATGTTTTCTCATCTCAAAGGCCATTTACAAACTCTCAAGATGACTACCATTGATTCTATTAGCTGCCACTGCTCATCAGTCACCTCATTTCTTGCTGTATCTATTAAATTCCATCTCCCAGTAAGCACTTGATCCACTTTCCTATCCTTTTCTCTGGAGGACAGAGTTACAGGTCTGTCCACTACATCAGCCTTGTCTGGTTTTTTATATCCTTGCTGATTAGAGCCCACACAGCTTTTCTGCTTAGTCTGCCATCTTTCTCCTAATAATTTCCTGGCTCTAGCTTCTGGAAATCTAAGATAATGTCTTCTCCTAGCACAAGAAGCAAGGCAACTAAACATATTGGAGTCAGGTGCATGTAAATGATGTTTGGTCCACACAGTCAGTCAGAGTAGTTGAAATATTTATTTGAGACTGCTCTCAGTCTTCAGTTCTATAGACTAGAATATTTCTCCTTGTACTACATTAAAGAACTTTGTGGCAAAAGCACAGTAAGTTTTCCACCCTAAAACATTTTTAATAATGGAATATGAAAGCTTGCTTACAGATAGACAAAGTTTATTGAAAAACAAGGAAATTATGTCTAAAAATGAGGCATTTTTATTTCTAAAAGTTGATTGAAATAAAATATACAGCCAGAGTATGGATAATTTTTTTTTAAATGTTTTATAGTGAATTATGTGATAGTTTACATGGAGAACATTAGGTTTACATTCATCCTGTTGTATATCGTTACATCGCCATGGTTGCAATCCCCTCCATGAAACATCAACCAACCAAATGGTACACCCCACAAGCCTGCCCCTGGTCATCAACACACAGCCCCTCTCCCTCTCTGGGTCTAGAGTTCCCAGCTGCTCCATCTCTGAATGTCATTGTCTCTGCCTCGCTCTCTGGCATCACTGTTTCTCTGGGCAGGGTCCCACACTCTGCTCCTCTCCTTTGATGGTCCTAGGTACCTCCATTCCTGGACTGCAAAATCAACCACTCCCCTCTTTTGCTACAAAACATCTACCTTTAAATTTCCAACCCTCACAGTCAGTCCTGATAGTAATTATTCACTATTGTACTACATGAGTGATATCCACATCTCCTTTCATTAGCCCTTCCCGGACAGATTGGATACTACTCACTGGAGATTCTACCTTCCTCCATGCCCTCTGGATCTAGGCTCCCTCTTGAAAGCTTGTAAGTCAGTCACTTCTTGCCTTTTGTAGCCACCCCTCCACCCCCTGCCATTTGGGGTAGCCAATGTCCAGGTTGCCCATCTCTGTCTACCCTGTGTATTGAGGGGGTGGGAATGATCCTCGCTGTAAAGATGTGTTCTCTCTTTAAGCTACTGCATCCATAGGTGTAGGTCAAGTTCATCAAATTATATCTGATTACTCTTTTTTTCCTTTTCTTTCTTCGTC
This sequence comes from Chrysochloris asiatica, assembly GCF_000296735.1. Taxonomy (NCBI): domain Eukaryota; kingdom Metazoa; phylum Chordata; class Mammalia; order Afrosoricida; family Chrysochloridae; genus Chrysochloris; species Chrysochloris asiatica. The sequence continues at coordinate 603,859 of NW_006408613.1, forward strand.
TACTTGAGCTCTGATCATCCAGTCATTGAAGCCAGGTCAAGTGGGTATTATCTCTCCTCTTATCAGCTGGATGATTCATTCTCCACTCTAGTCCTCTGTGGCTATGTCACTGACTCTGGGCCCAAGAGTCCCCAGGTCTTGCCAAACTGCTGGCAGGAGGCAGGCTTAGAGAATGTACCCTTTGGTTGTTTAAATTATTATACATTCCTGAGTGTTTTTGTGTACATTCTGCCAACCCCTCTAAAACAAAAAAAAAATAACACCAGAGAGAATAGAAGCAAATACTGTTGAATGATAATGCATGAAGGGGATTGTAATTATTGCAATAAAACTAGGGTGTAAAGCCATATAAAGTTCTCCCATGTAAACTATCACTCAATTCACAATAAAAACCTAAAAGCACAGATATATATACACACACAGCAACATATGTATCAGTTCAACAATTTCTACATATATAATTCTGTAACACAGATTACATTCTTCGAGTTGTTCAACCATTCTTACCTTCCTTTTCTGAGATGTTATTCCTCCATTACATAAACTAAGCTTCTTACCTAACTTTTGAGTTGCCATTGTCATTCTGATCCCATATAAATAGATCTTAAAAGAACACAATGCTCAAAGCAAGCATTCTTTACTTGTTGAGTTTTAAGAACACTTCAGAAGGATTATCTCAGGGCAATAGTTTTGGGAGTTCATCCATCTCCATGGCTCTCAAAAATATGGATTCCATGAGAACCCTCATATATTCTTAATTCTAATCTTTGGTTGCTGTTGTTAGCTGTCATCAAGTTGGCCCCAACTCATGATCCCCTTGGCCCACTGTGATTTACAGGGTTTTTAGTAACTAATTTTGAGAAATAAATTGTCAGGCCTTTCTTCCTAGTCCATTTTAGCTTAGAAACTCCACTAGAATCTATTCAGCATCAACTGTGTATTAGCTGCTGTTGTTGTTGTTACTCATCTTAAGCGACTTTGCTAGAAATTAAACTCAAAAAAGGGCTTTACTACTGAATCACCACTGTCCCCCTAATCTTTGGGTTACTACTTTAATAACCCAAATGTGAAAAAATAATGTTAAGCAAAATTTGTTATATTACTCTTAAAAAAAGTATTAAGAATGTTTTTAAAACTTCATTTCACTCCTTCAACAATTTTAATTCTAATCTCATTTGATCACAATTTTATTATTTCCCTGAAAATCTCATGAAAAGGCACTATAGTAGGAGTCACATTTTTTTCCTCAGGCTTTTATTAGAAAGTTAAAGTTAAAAGGCTTCCCTAACAATAGAAATTTGGTTTGTGCTATAATTTTCTATGCCCTGGTGAAATCAGTTGTTTTAATGCTAAACTGAAAAGGTGAACAAGTTAGTCATGTAATAATGTGAGAACACATACAACGAGTGAACTAACACAGTGGTAACATTCTCACCACCTAAAGCCCTTAGGTGTTATTTAGTTTTTTGTAGAGTCAGGGTCCTGTAAATTTCTGATGCCATTCTCTGACATTTCAAATATAATACTTACCAATGTGTTGGATATAGCAAAAAAATCTTAGTCTGTATTATAATTTACTTTGTATAGTCTTTCAACTTTCAAGTGCAAAATGGTATCAGTGAAATGAACAATGCCTTTGGGGTAAAAAAGAGTTTTCCACTATCCACTTACTAACTATTTAATCTCAGGCAAATAATTTATACTCTGAGTTTGTTCCCACATCTGCAAATTGACAAATACCTTGTAGAGTTGTTAAGGAATCCCGGTATCAAAGTGGGTTAGCACTGTGCTATTAACCAAAAGGCCAGTGGCTAGGATTCACCAGTCACACTGCAGGAGAAAGATGAGACAGTCTGCTTCCAGAAAGACTTGTAGCCTCAGGAACCCTGGGGAGCGGCTCTACACTGTCCTATGAGTCACCAGGAGTCTGAATCAACTTGACAGCAGTGAATAATAATGTTTTTGGTCAAATGGAATGAGATTAAAAGTAGGTAAACTATCTGGCACTAACTATGAGTCAGTGGTAACTACATATAATTTATTGACCATTTACTGTATGTCAATGCTTCTTGCAACTAACACCATTTGGTACTAGGAATTTGGAAATATATATAAAATAAATTATAATATAGATTGAAGTATTGTTTTCTATCTCTAACTAATTTCTGGAGCATGGTTGCTGCATACGATAAGCAATGGACTTGGAGGCAAAAGGTTTGCAGTTCAAGCCCTCCAGCCACTCCAAGAGAGAAAGATGAGGCTTCCTGCTTCTGTAAAGACTAATAAAGCCTTGGAAACCCTATATGGGGTGGCTATGAGTCAAAACTGCCTCTTCTGTATGTAACAACAACAACTCATTACTAATAGACTCAATGACAATTTGTTTAGTTATTTTTGTTTATTTTATTTCAACCCATACTTACGTATTTTTAGAAAGCTGTATGTTGTTGTTGTTGTTATGTGCCATGGAGTCAGTTCTGACCCATAGCAACCCTGTACAGGGTTTCCGAGGCTGTAAGTCTTTACAAGAGCAGAAAGTCTCATCTTTCTCCCACCAAACAGCTGGTAGTTTCGAACTGCTGATGTTGCAGTTCTCAGCCCGATTCATAACCAGTACACTACCAGCTGTATAATGTTGATTATATCTCATTTATTTACCTAAAATTGTATTTTAATTTTGCTATCTCTGTCCTAGGAATATGTATGACTTAAATATGATTTATAATTGTTTACTCTTTGATTTTCAAAATGTAAAGATGATGATGTATTTAAGTGAAACTTTGTATTGGTTGTATACAAAGTAATTTATATATAATAATACCTTTTATTTCACTCTGTGAAACTGGTATTGATCTCATTCCTTAAAGGTAATTCATTAAAGTTAATAATCATGTGAGGTTTAAATCACTAAACAGGTCATAAGATAAAGTAGGCAAAGGTTCCAAATTCTAAGTGTCTTTGATGAGATACTTGCTAGATGAAGACTGAATTGTACAACTGCTGAACAGGGTAGTGCATGAAAGTAATTTAAAATTTTTTCTAACCTAAAATATATTTATTTCTCATATTTAAAAATTAAAAATATCTTCATTTAAAAAAAAAGATAAGTAAACACCAAAATTCAAATACACTGCTACTGAGACATTTTTAGATTCATAGTGGCCCTGGCTCTGGTAGTGTAGTGGTTACGAATTGGGCTGCGAGCCGCAAGGTCAGCAGTTCGAAATTACCAGCTGTTCCGTTGGAGAAAGATGAGGCTTTCTGCTCCCGTAAAGATTTACAGCCTCAGAAACCCTGTACAGGGTCGCTATGAGTTGGAACCGACTCCACGGCACATAACAACAACAACAACAAGTGACCCTGGAGGACATGGTAGAACTGTGCTCCCTAGGGTTTACAAGCAGAATCTTCTTGGATATCTTCCTCCAGCACAGCAGCTGGGGGATTAGAATCATCCACCTTTCTGCTAGCAGCTGAGCGCTGAACCATTGCGACAACATGGTTCATTATGTAAATATAAGATCTTTTCAATGAAACAATTCTTCCAAGTTTGATGTATGAATTCACAGAAATAATACATGAAGGGTTTCAAAAAGTTTGTGGAAAATTCTATTATCTTTTTAAACCTTTTACTATGAATTGGGCAAAGGTTTGCCGAGCAGTTTTACATTTGACAATTCAAAACACATTTTGTTTCTTCTCATTGATTGTAATTTAACATAATTTATCTCACTTTCTGGGAGTTCTGGTAGCGTAGTGGTTACAAATTGGGCTGTTAATCTCACAGTCAGCAGATCGAAACTACCAGCTGCTCTGTGGGAGAAAGATGAGACTTTCTGCTCCCGTAAAGATTTACAGCCTAGGAAACCCTGTACAGGGTCGCTATGAGTCAGAACCAACTGCATGGCGCGTAACAACAATAACATCTCACTTTCTGAGTACAGGTGTGGTGCTGTAGGTTAATGCACTAGACCACAGGTGATTTTTAACTTCAAGGTCTGCGGTTCTAATTCATTGGCCCCTCCTTGGAAACCACAGGATCGCAGTGAGTTAGTACTGACTGGAAGGCAGCAACATTTCACTTTCTGCCTGTATTTTTTGTTTCTATTTCTCTTTTTTTCCTAACTCTCGCTAGTGTGGTCTAATAGGATAAGTAGCACTAGACTGCTCACTAAAAGGTTGGCGGTTCAACCCACCAGTCATTTCTCGGAACCCTGTATTTGTTCCCGATGAGTCAAAACTGATTCAAAGGCACTTTACAACAACAATCCCACTTCTTGTGTTGTTTCTTGTTTCCTTTCCTTCTTTCCTAAGTTTTCTGAGTTTTATTCTTGAGCAGTTTTTATCTCAAATAGCTGATTATTTAAAGTGTTCACACCTCACTAGTGCTACTGTTCCCTTTATAGAAATTTTCACTTCACTGAAGATTAAGCCATGGGAGTGAGTTCCGTTCCAGACCTTTCAGGAACTGTCTCAGGGATTCCATCAGACTCTATCCAGCTAGTAAGCCTGGTCTTTTTTGAAAAATAATTTTGAGCTGTCTACATTTTTCTCCCACTCTATCCAGAACCTTCTAATGTGATCCCTTTAACTGCAGTTGGTAGTGGTAGCAGGGCACAATAAGTTCTTTTGCTCTCAAGGCCGTGGAGATTGATGTTTACATGGTCATTTAGTCTATTGGACTAATTATTGCCATGTGTCTTCTATTTTCATCATTTTTCTTTCCTCTGGACAGAAAGACACCAATAGTTTCAACTTACATGACCCTCATGAGCTTTTAGGACCTCAGTTACTACTAATCAAAGTAGGATATCTGAGCATTGTCTTTGTGGACTAAGTTATTCCCCCAGACTTTGGTCTTGAGCCTCTAGGCCCAGAATCTCATTTCCTAAAGGTATCTGGTTATGTCTGAGAGGTTTTCATAATTTTTCACCCTGTGTGTGCTTCCACATTCATAGATATATTTGCAACAAAAATAATCCTGAAATTAAAAAAAAAAATAGATTGTTGATTCACTGCAGATATGGAGTATTGTTGTCAAGTGCTTTTGAGTCAGTTCCAACTCATAGCGACCCTGTATAGAGCTTTTGAGGAGTGTCTGATGAGTTTGAATTGTTGGCTCTGCAGTTTAAACAGACCTTGAGATTGAATGCTCCACAAGAGTATAAAATATTTATGTCAGATATCCAGATGTTTGACTTATATAAATCTAAACAGTGAACCATTTGAAATATATGTCCATAACTAAGATAATTGATTTTCCTTCTTTCTTTTTTATATGTTTAGCTTTTATTTGACTCTTTGGATTAATGCAGAAGTAATAAATAATTGATATTAGATAATCTTGGTCTTCCATTACCAAGTGGTTCTGATTTTTTAATACATTTGATTTGCTTCTGAAAAAAATAAATATGATTGATTTTGTTAATTTCCTAGAAGTTACAAAATAAACCTAAATTTCATGGTGAATTAAGGATGGGTGAGCTCCGAGTACTTTGGATAAATTGTCAAGTTATTTTTTTAAAGTACACCTTATTAAGTTGACTCTTTTCCAACTGATAGTGAACCTATGAGCAAAACACTGCCTGGTCCTGCACCTTCCTCGCAATCTTTGTTCTAATTAAGCCCATTGTTGCATCCACATTGATGCATCATTCCACCTCGTTGCGGGTCTTCCTCTTTTTCACTAACCCTCTACTTTATTAAGTATAATGTCCTTCTCCAGGGTCCCTCCTGAGAATATTCCAACCAATGTGAAACAAAGTCTCTCTATCCTCACTTCTAAGTAGCATCATGATTGTACTTTTTCTAAGATAGATTTATTCTTCTTCTGGAAGTTCATAGTATATCCAATATTCTTTATCAACACTATAATTCAAAGGCATCAATTCTTCTACATTTGTTGTCCACCTGTCTCATGAATATGAGATGATTGAAAATACCATGACTTGGGTCAGGCACACCTTATTCCTCAAGATGACATCTTTACTTTTTAATGCTTTAAAGAGGTTTTTTTTTTTTTTTTTTTTTGCAGTAGATTTGCCCAAAGCAATATGGTGTTTGATTTCTTGTCTGTTAGTTTCATGAACATTGATTGTGGATCCAAGTTAAATGAAATCCTTGATAACTTCAATCTCTTCTCCTTTGTGGTCCAGTTGTGAGAATCTTTGTTTTGTTATATATTATACATAATGGAAGTTATGGTCTTGTTCTTCAAGTAGACTTTTTTTTTTTTTTTTTTTTCCCCAGCAAGCAAGGTTCTCTCATCTGCATATAGCAGGCTGTGAATGAGTCTTTTTCTGATGCTGTGTTCTCCATATAGTCCAGCTTTTTGGATTATTTGCTTAGCATACATGTTGAATAAGAATGGTGAAAGGATCCAGTCATGGCACACACCTTTCCTGTATTTAAGCCATGTATCATCCATTTGAATTATTTTATTTTAGTCGAGTACAAGTTCTTCATCAACACAGTTAAGTTTTCTGGGATTATAATTCCTTGCAACGTTATCCATCATTTCTTATGAGCACAGTGGTTATGAGTTGGGCTGCTAATCACAATGTCAGCAGTTTGAAACTACCAGCTGTTCCATGGGAGAAAGATGACGCTTTCTGCTCCTGTAAAGATTTATAGCCTCAGAAACCCTGTACAGGGTTGCTGTGAGTCCAGACTCCATAGCACACTACTACAACCACCACACAGTCATAGACTCTTGGATATTTAATAAAACATAAGTAAACATCTTCCTGGTTTTCTCTGCTCTCAGACAAGATCCATCAGCCAGCGGCTGAGTTCATATTCTCTTTCGAATCCAGCTTGAATATATGGAAGTTACTTGCTGGTGTACTGTGGCAAGTATTTTTAAATTCTCTTCAGCATAATTTTACTTTCATGTTATATTGATGGCATTGTTTGATATTTTATGCATTCTGTTATATCACTTTTTGGGGGGGATGGGAATTAATATGAATATATTCCAGTCAGTCAGTCAAATAGTTGTCTTCTAAATTCCTTGGTATAGACCAATGAGCATATCCAGCATTGTATCCATCTATTGAAATATCTCATTTAGTATTCTATCAATTCTTGGAGACTGTTTTCTATCAATGACTTCAGTGCTACTTAGATTTCTTCCTTCAGTATCATCGGCTCTTGATTATACACTACCTCCTGAGATGGCTGAAAATTGACAAATTCTTTTAGGTACATTGCCTCTGTGTCTCTCTTGCATTCTTTTTTAAAATTGTGCTGTTCAATTTTTTGCACATATTGCTTTTGTTGTTGTTAAGTGCTGTAGAGTTGGTTCTGACCCATAGCGATCCTGTGTAGGATTTCCAAGGAGCAGCTAGTGAGCTTGAACTGCAGACCTTGTAGTTCAAACTGACTTTGCAATCCAGCACATTAACCCACAGCGCCACACCAGAATACAGTCCTTTAATGAGTCTTGAATTTTTTCAGTGCTTTTAGTTTAAAGAATGCCAAGTGTGTTCTTTCCTTTTTTTATTATTAGAAAACACATCAATATCATGCATGTATAACCAGCTTTTCACACAAACACAACCTCTACCCTTTCTACTAATTGCAAGAATGTCTGTTAGTATAAAATCTTGGCACAGCCAGCATTGATTTTTGTCAACTCATAGGTAACCTTTACCTTGAAAATTTATACTATTCCTCTGTGGACATTCTCTTATCAAAAAAAAAAGAAATCAAAACTTCTTAAAATGTCATTTGGCCAATTAAATTCTTAAGCAAAAAGCTTGCTATGTTTTGGACCAAAAACTATAGGCATGTGGTTCAATTTACTAATTTAATAAGATCACAAAAATGTCAACATTATGCAAATACCCTGCAAAAGAAGTTAAACAATATATAGTGTGATGTTAGTTCCCAGATTTCTTACTTGTTACACTACTAAATGTATCAACACAAGGAACAAAAGAAAACAATGACAGTTTGTCATTTGCAGGAATAAAATGCTAGATTAAGATATTAAATATAACATTATTTTTCTTTTTATCTGCTCAGTCTTTCTTCTTTGGGTCTCACTGGCTAATAATTATTATTTGAACTATTAATTAATTGTTCAAGTTGCTTAGAAGTAGCTGATGTACTTCTGAAAGATCCTAGCCATTGAACATCCTATGGAATAGCAGTCTGCCCTGAAACACATGTGTTCCCCATGATTTGTAATTTCATCAATGGTAACTAATTTTTTAAATTATATTTTTGACTTACAGTTCTCATCCACAAACAAATCAGATTACCAGTTAGCAGGAGTATCATAAAAATTCTTAACTTAGTACAATTTGCAAAGCAAGTGTGGGTCTAATAGTGTTGGTTGTTGGGGCACTAAGTATCGTCTTTTCTACCAGGGTCTCTTCTTTGCTTTACATTATCTCCATTAAGCATGAGTCTTCCTCCTCCTGCCAAAGATGTTAGTGAACTGATGAGATTGCTCTCTCGGGATTTGTAGTCCTAATGGATTCCCAAAGCAATGCTGCTTGCCTTCAGTGTTCTAGCGTATTTTTAGTTTTCATCGCATTACTTTAGAAGCCTCTTCCTGCATGCTCACAGCCTGTGTATTATAAAAAGAGAAGGGGACAAATGTAGAATGCATCAAGGACTGCCAAAAGAACAGAGAAACTTATCTTGAAAGAAATAAAAAACTGGAATACCTCTTAGAAGTGAGAATGGTGAGATTTCAGTTCACTGACTTTGGATATATCATCAGGAAAGACAAATCACATCTAGTAGGCACTTATACTCTGTGGGCTGGTGGGGGAGGCTGTGGCTGTGTCAACTTTCTGGGATCTTACTTCTGAGAACTGCTAGGGTTTAAAACTCCACTGTGATGTCATCACCAGCATTTTCCACACCTTGTCCTGACCAAAGACATGGTTCCTTGGCAGAACAAATCTTCTGGCACACACACACACAAACACACACTAATTTATATCTCACAACCCCCTTGAACAAATTTTATTTGGCATATTTTAGGCATATTTAATGAAATGTTAATAGGCTTTTTTATATTCAACCCATAATCTCCCCCATCTGGTGTCTTGGAATACAATCCCAAAGCCTGTATTCTCTATCTGTGGACATTCTTTCCCACAGAACACTTGCCCCTGAAATGTTCCCTCTTCACTGAGGAGAGAGTTTGATGAAATGTATTCACAAATTTTGAACTATCTTTGAATGACATATTAACAGCTATCTGGATCACTTTTCAAATTGAAATAGAATGAAGAGAAATTTAGGCCTTGCAGAGTCCAGGCAGTCTTTGGATTATGACAAGCAAGATCTGTTCTTCAGTGTATCTTTAAATTGACCTTGTAAGTAAGTCAGAAAGAGTGTATATAGTTCTTATTTAGACTTACATTTGTGTAAAAAGAATCAAATTCATGTCAGTTTGCTTTGGGTTAGTACAAGAAAAGTTCGGATGTTTTTTCAGTGATTTAAAAGCTCAATGTACAGTATGTGAATGTGATGATGAATTTGGCAAGGAGTTTGTTGTTGTTATGTGCCGTGGAGTTGGTTCCGACTCATAGCGACCCTGTACAGGGTTTCCGAGGCTGTAAATCTTTACCAGAGCAGAAAGCCTCATCTTTCTCCCGCGAAACAGCTGGTAGTTTCGAACTGCTGACCTTGACGGTTCTCAGCCCAATTTGTAACCACTACGCTACCAGAGCTCTTTTGGCAAGTATGAGAGATCTATAAATTTAATGTTTGTAATCTGGTACTTACTGAATTGATTTATAACATAATTTTTGGGTTTCTTTTAATTCAAGGGTTACTTTATTCATTTTGAACATGATATATTGTGTATGAAGGAGCTGTGGTAGCGTAGTGGTTAGCGAATCGGGCTGTGAACCACAAGGTCAGCAGTTCGAAACTACCAGCCCCTCCGCGGAAGAAAGATGAGGCTTTCTGCTCCCGTGAAGATTTACAGCCTCGGAAACCCTGTTCAGGGTCGCTATGGGTTGGAACCGACTCGGCAGCACTTAACACTTAATATTGTGTATGAGTGCTGGTGTGGTACTGTAGGATAAGCATTTGACTGCTCACTACAAGGTTCAAATCTACCAGTCACTCCTCAGAAACGTTATTCAGAGTAGCTATTAGTTGAAACTGACTCAACATCAAGTAAGAACAACAAGATGGATCTGAGGAAAAAAGGGAAGGAGGGGAAAATTAAGTGACTCAAGAGGCCTGCATAACCCGGACATCAGCTGCGTCCATGGTTCACTGCTACCTTAAGGAAATGGCCTTTCTCTTAATAAAGTAAATAGTAAATTTATGGTTCTCATCATGCCTCTCTTTAAATTCAAAACACTGTTAATCTCATTCATTTTCTCTGGAAATGCTTCAAGTATCCTAAGCATTTTAGGTTTTAACAGTAGAAATATTTGGAGCATAAATATCAAAATCTCTGATCTTCAAACTGCTCATGATGACAATCATTTTGAGACTAGATTTCTGCAAGCAGAAAGAATGTTCTAATATTCCTCTTCCATTTAAGAAGAATAGGAGTGTCTGAGTGTCAAAGGGTGTGTCGATGTGGGTTAATGCGCCAGATTGCAAAGCAATTTGAACTGCAAAGTCGGCAGTTCAAGCTCACCAGCTGCTATTTGAAAACCCTGTACAGGGTCGCTATGGGTCGCAATCGACTCAATGACACTTAACAACAACAACAACAAGGGGTGTTTGTTCTATTTGGTATTCATGATTTCCTCTTATATTTAGGTATTTGAGTACTCTGTTCTAATGTCCTCTGTTAGTTAGGCTATTACAGGTGATTTTTCACCAGTGAGCCCTGGACAAAATCCTAAGGAACACTGCTTGCTTTTTGTTTTTGTTTATGCCAGACTCTGGTGGGCTCTTTGTTTTATCATCATACTCTAATCAAATCTATCCGAGACAGAAATAATGATTTACCTGATTGAACTACTCAGTAGATATAGAAGGGACCTTTTACAATTGTGAATTAATAAACAGAATATAGAGAAAGCTTAGTGAGGAGAAAGAAGGAGGAAGGTTCAGTGGGGTTTCTGAAGTCATATGGGGAATTGTGAAGTCAGATCTGTCTCAATCCAACATGAATCGGTGTCATTATTCTCTTAATCCCTTTGGAATTAATTTAATTATCTGTTCAGATTTGTCTGTCAATTTCTTGAGAAATCATATGGCTTTGACCACAATAGATATTTTATACAAGATACAGAAGGTCTAGATGCTGCAGCAATTGTGATTTTATGTTCTGAATGTTGGTGTACCAGGTACTGTGTAGCTTACCCAAGTTGTCACTGACCTGTTCATTGATCTTCTCCTACAGCAACCACTAGATCTCCTCTTTCTACCTTTTCAAGTTCAGGACCAAGTTCTTGTTCAGTCTTGTGGAAAAGGGCATGAACCTCTCCTGCAGGCTTCCGATGACATTAGGTTGAAGATGGTAAAAGGTGAAAAGAATTACTGAGTCTTTATAGGTTTCAGTTGTTCTTTGGGTTCCACTCCTCTTGAGTCACACCCTATAACTTCCTTATTTTTTTTTTTTTTATCACTCAACAGAGGCAAAAAACAAACCAAAAATCCTAAGGCCAAGATAAGGAATCTGCATTCTATTCTGAATATAATAGGAAGTAATTGGCAGATCTTGGACAGAGAGTTTTGAATCTAATTCTATTTTGTTACCTGTATACCGATCTTGGTCACTTTTCTTCATTTCTCTGAAACTTTGTCCTCTGTATAAAGTAGGGATTCAAGTACCTCAATCATACAATTGATATGGATAGTGAATGTATATTTGGCAGTGTTAGTACATTAGAGTTTTTCATTAAATGTTAGCTTCCTTTATTCACTAAACAAGACAAAAATGTTTATGTGAGTGAATAGATGTATAATCAAGTATCTGAAACTGGAAAATTGGAGGTCATGTTGTAGTTCTAGTGTTTTGTGTTCAGTTGCTTGTCTAATTATGCCACTGAATACTGTACCTTGTTACCCTGCAATGCTGTGAGATAATGAAGCTAAGAAAGTGTCTGAGTGCATTCTAAGAAATTCTCTGTAATCTAAGAAATAAATTGAGTGGAGTAACCTGGGCTTCTGTATCCTTGAAAGTATATTGAAGACAAGTTCTTCACTACTTTTTTCTCTGTCCACATTGGTGGATTATGACTTTGCTGCTCAAAGCGTAGTCCCTGAAACACTAGGAACATCATCACCTATGAGTTGGTTTAAAATGCAGTCTCAGACTTACTGGGCCAGAATCTGCATTTTAACAAGATTCCCCAGGTGACTCTTAAGTACATAAAAATTAAAGACCCATAAGTCTAATTCTTTGGCAAAATGAGTTCTCCATGATCACTCCTAACATTTCCCATATTTTTGCCACATCATGATGACATTTTATTTTTTTAACCACTTGTCTTTTTATATTTAGAAAATATAAATGTCACTAGAATGTCATAGACATGCATACATTCATTAACTCTATTATTTATTTAGTCAAGAAAAACTGAATGCTTACTCTATGCCAGAGAAGCACACTTGAAGTCTCAAAAAGTGTTGAGACACAATAATTAAAATAAAGATTAAACATATTTTTAAATAGAATTGAGGACAAAAGAAAAGGAAACTTATTGATGGTCTAATGGAAGTACAGGTTTATGTCACACAAAAAAATGCCCCTTAAGATGACTCCTAAAAGAGCAGGATTTGAGGAGGGCATTTTAGGTAGTCTGATACAGCATTGCTTTCTGGGCATTTTCAAGTATGCTGTAGAGAGGAGTAATGTACAGGGAGGAGGAATTGGTAGAAAAGAACCAGAATTGAGTTTAAGAGACAAACAGAAGGCATTATTTAAAGTGACTTTTGGATACCAAAATACCAGATATTCTAAGACATTCCTCATTTCAAAGAGATACCCCTTCCCCACAAAAACAGCAGTACTTCATAATATAGATGAAACTGGAGGATAGTATGCTGAGTGAAATATGTCAATCATAAAAGAACAAATAATGTATGAGACCACAAACGTCAAAATTCAAGAAAAGGTTTTCACACTTAAAGACACATTCTTTGATGGTTGTCAGGGATGGGAGGGGAAATACTGGTAAATTTCTGACCAGGGAGTAGATACATGTTAAATTTGCCAAAGGACAAGGCAATACACAGTAAGTGTGAAGATCATCATAAAAATAATAATAATAAAAAAAGATGAAGGCAGTGGAAGACACTAGAGGAGTGCAAGAATTAAAGGCAAAAGAGCTAAATACACAAACACAATCCTGTAATAATGGTGATCTGCTAGTAGATACATGACTAGACATGCAGGTTGAACAGGTGTAGGAGTGAGAGTACACCGATGAATATACAGAGGTTTGACAGAGAATATTTGTATATGTGAATTAACCTTTGCTGCATGAATGTGGTGGATCAATACAGGTGCAAAGTTATGACAACTTCTTAGAAATAACCAAGCACCTTCAGGGAATGAGTCACAGGGCTTGGAGCTCAGGATTGAGATCAATTAGTATGACACATTCTCCTTAAAAGCTTTTAAGCTGCCATCTAAGGTGCAACTATTGATCTCTCCCTGTTCAGAAGTGTGGGTAAAAAGTGATGAGAATTAAAGGCACATGGAAAAAAATCAGTCTAATGGAGTAGTGGATCACAAGAACATCAGTCTCCGTGACTGAGACCAGATGGTACCTGACTACCACTATCAACCGCTCTGTAAGGCATCACATTAGAAGATCCTGGATAAAGTAGGAGAAAATGTGAGACAAAACTCAAAATTACAAAAAGACCAGGATAGAGACGGGAAGAATCCCTGAAACTATGGCCCTTAGGAAACATTCATGTCTGGAAATGAACTTGGTCCTTGGCTCAATTTTCAGTCAAACAAAAAATATGTCAATAAGGGGAAAGTATAAACAAGGAAGGTATGCACATCTAGGAATGAGCAACCATTTGAGATCAAATGGGCAGCATTTACTCAAGTACAAAATCCCCAAGGATTAGGAAAGAAAGATGAATGGAGAGAGGAAAAACAGGGAAGAAATGGTAGAAGTTCCATTACATTGTCAGAAATGCAGTCAATGATGTGAAATAAAATATGTATGAATTGACTGAAAAACTGATCTGCACTCATTTTAATTGTTTCCTTAATCAAAATTTAATATGCAGCTGTACATGATCTTGTGTCCTGATTTTTGGCAAAGAAGACAAAATCAAGTTATATATGCTTTCCTCCTGGTTAAAAATGCAGAGGCAACTATTTCCAATTGATAGGTATATGATGATGCAGAGGTACAGCATGGATTGGGGGAAGGGTCATAATGTTATTAAGAGGGCATAAGTCAGGAGAAATTGATTTTCATTTACTGTAGGCAAGTGGAACCTTTTTCCATTGATTTGTGGCCTACAAATTCAGATTCACAATTCAAAAATTGAGAGGATGATCCAGGACAGTGGTTTGTTCTGTTGTGCAGAATCAACAGCACCTAACAACAACAACATTAATAGCCAATAATGCCTAATGTCTTTCTGTCTTAACTTTATTGCTTGAGTCAAACAGATTGAAAATCTATAATTTTTTAAGTGTCCCATGTGACGTCAAACCCAGAATAAGGCTAAAATAAAAGAAACATTAAATGTTAGTGGTTAACTCCCATTTGGAGTCTTGGTGTTTCTCTGTGGGTTATTGTATTACACTGCAAATTTGGTTTGAACTGCAAAGTTGGTGGTTCAAGTTCACCATCTACTCCTTTGAAAACTTATGCTAGGTTGCTATGTGTCAGAACTAACTTGATGGCACTCAACAACAACAATAACAACAACACAAACTCCCATTTTTTTTTAAATGCCCAAACAACTTTGGAGTTCTGTTTGACAATGTCTTATAAAGTTGAGCATATGTTTATTCCAAAAGGTAGTAATAGCATATTTTAGTAGTTACACAAGTAAAATGAAAACGTTTATGTTTACAAAATAATTCTTTCAAGGTTGCTTAAAATGGAAACAAAATAAATTGCCATCAACAGGAAGATGCAGAAACAAAACATCATAGGAAAAAAGGTAAAAGAAGAAGACCAAATGGCACTAAGGCATTGTTGAATAACAAGGCTCAAGAAATTGACAGAATTCAAATTGAAATGTTTCAACAAACTGATGCAGCTTTGGAGGTACTCATTCGTGTCTGCCAAGAAATTTGGAAAACAGTTACGTGACCAACCTTTGCAAGAGATTCATATTTGTGTCTATTACAAAGAAAACTGCACAGAATACAAAAACAATAAAGCAATAACATTAATATGGCATGCAAGTGAGATTTTGCTGAAGACAATTAAAAAACAAAACTGTTGCAGCAATAAATTGACAGGAATATGCCAGAAATTCAAGTCAAATATGGAATAAGGGATACCACTGTTGATGTGAAATGGATCTTGGCTAAAAGCAGAGAATACCAGAAAGATGTTTACTTGTGCTTTATTGATTATGCAAAGGCATTTTACTGTTTGGATCATAGCAAACATTGTGAAGAATGAATATTCCAAAACAATTGATGTTGCTCCTGAGGAACCTGTACACAGACTAAGAGGCAGTTGTTAGAGCAGAACAAGAGGACATTGAATAGTTTAACATCAGGAAAGGTGAATGCCAGGTTTGTATCCTTTCATCATAATTATTCAATCTGTATGCTGAGCAAATAAATTGAGAAGCTGGATTATATGCAAAATAATGTGATATGCAGATAATACAACCTTGCTTACTGGAAATGAAGAATACTTGAAGTACTTAATGGTAAGCATCAAAGACTACAGCCTTCAGTATGGGCTACACATCACAATGTAAAGAAAACAAATCCACATCATTGGGTCAAGAAATAACCTTATGATAAATGGAGGAAAGTTTGAAGTTATCAAAGACTTCATTTTTCTTGGACCCATAATCAAATAGCAGTCAAGAAAGCAAATGATGTCTAGCATTAGGCAAATATGTTGCACAAGATCTCTTTAAGGTGTTAAAAAGCAAAAATGTGACTTTGAGAACTAAAGTATGTCTGAGTGAAGCCAAAATATTTTTAGTCTTCTCACATGCATATGACTGTTGGACAATGAACAAGCAAGACTGTAGAAGAATCAATGCATTTTAATTATTGTGTTAGCAAAGACTATTGAAAGTACAAAGAAATTCCAAAAGAACAAATAAATCTATTTTGGAAAGAAGTGCAGTCAGAAAGAAGAATGCTTCTTAGAAGCAAGGATAGCAAAACTTTTTCTTTCATACTTTGGACATGTTGTCAGGAGGGACCAATCCCTGGAGAAGGACATCATGCCTAGAAAATTGGAGTGTCAGCGAAACAGAGGAACACCCCACCATAATGAGCTGACACAGTGTTAGCAACAGTGACATTACAATTGTGCAGACAGCACAAGACTGGACAATATTTTGTTCTGGTTTGCATAAGGTTGCTATGAATCAGAACTAACATGAAAGTACCTAATCACGACAATGAATCATGTAGCAATATGGATGAATTTCAAGAAGTTTATGTTTGGTGAAGGGAATCAAACATAGTTACATGGGTTTTGATGCTATTTCTAGGAAATTCTTGAAAGCAAACTATCTATGCCAATATGCTGGAGCATGGAAAAGGGAAAATTGATTCGAAAATGACATAGGGAAATTCTGAAGTGATAGAAATGTTCTTTTTTTTTTAATGATGATTAAATCTGTGTACAATTCTCAAAACTCATTGAATTAAGTACTTAGGATTTATCAACTTATTGCTTCTTAATTGCATCTCCCATAGCTTGTCATACTATGATGGCTTATGGGTAGCTATTATGCTGGAAACTATTTAACTGGGATTTCAAATATCAGCATGGTCACCCACTGCGGACAAGTTTCAATGAAGCTTCCATACGATGACAGACTAGAAAGAAGGATCTGGTGATCTATATATACAAAATTGGCCAGTGAAAACTTTGTTAATAACAATGCAACATTATCTGGTATAGTGATGGTGTAGATAGGCCCAACAGGTTGGAAAACACTCAAAATGCAACTGGAAAGAGCTGCTCCCTCAAAGTCAAGTCATCCTTTTGGAATAAAGCTTTAGGAACTTTAATTTGCTGATGTGGAGCAAATAAAATGAGAAGAAACAGCTGAAAACATCCACTAAGATCTGAAACACAGAATGCACTAAGTGTGAATCTAAAAATGTTAGAATTTGATAAAAATTAAAATCAACACATAAAGATGAATATTCTAGTCATCAGTGACATGAAATGGACTGATATTTGTCATTTTTAATCAGAAAATCATATGTTCTAGTTAGCTGTGGATGACAAATTGAAAAATGAGTTCATATTTATCATCGAAAAGAACATTTCAACATACATCCTAAAGTACAATACTATCAATAATGCAGAAACTATTCAACAATATCATTAGTATCAAATGCAATAAAGTTCTGCTAAAGACAATTTTTAAAATATTTATCAGTGCATTGACAATGAACTGCCAGAAATCCAAGCTGGATTCAGAAGAGGACATGGAAAGAGAGATATCACTGCTTATGTCAGATGGATCTTGGCTGCAAACAGAGAACGCTATGTTTACTTGTGTTGCATCAACTATGCAAAGTCTGTGTAAACCATAAAAAATATGGATAACATTGTGAAGTATGGGAATTCTAGAACAGTTCATGCAGAAATTGAACATAGAGCAAGGAAATTCAAACAGAACAAGGAAATACTGCATGGTTTAAAATCAAGAAAGGTGTGTGTCAGGGTTTTATCCTTTAACCATACTTATTCAATCTGCATGCTGAATAAATAATACAAGTTAGACTATATGAAGAAGAATACGGCATCAAAATTGAAGGAAGTATCATTAACAGTTTACAATATGCAGATGGTACAATCATGCTTACAAAAAGCAAAGAGAACTTGAAGTACTTACTAATAAAGACTAAAAACTATATCCTTCATTGTGAATTACACGTTAGCATAAAGAAAACAGATATCTGTACAACCAACTAATGAGCAACATAGTAAGTGGAGAAAAGTTTGAGGTTTCATTCTACTTGGTTCCACAATAAATGCCCATGGAAGCAGCTGTCAAGAAATCAAGTGATGTATTGCATTTTGTAAACTTACTGCAAAAGTAAACATTTTTAAAGTGTTAAAGAATCAAGATGTCACTTTAAGGACTGAAGTAAACTGAAACCAAACCATGGTAACTTCAATTGTCTTAATGCTTGCAAAATATTGATAATGAACAAGCAAGAATTGGTGCATTTTAGTTCTGGTGTTTATGAAGAGTATTGAGTATACCATGTTGTTGTTAAGTGTCATTGAGTAGGTTCTGACTCATAGGTACCCTGTATAGCTTCCCAGATTTTAAGTTCATGTGGAAGCAGAAAACCTCATCATTCTCCCAAGGAGTGGTTTATGGATTTGAACAACAGATCTTGTGGCTTATTGTATGGAGCCACTACACTCTCAGAATATACTATGCACTGCAAAAAAAAATAAATCTGTCTTGGTGTACATCCAGAATGCTCCTTAGAAGTGAGAATGATGGGACTTTGTCTCATGTACTTTGGACATGTTAACAGGAGGGATCAGTCCCTAGAAAAGGACATTATGTTTGGTAAGGCAGAGAAGACCTTCAATGAGATGGATCGACACAGTGGCTGCAAGAATGTATTTTAGTAAAGAAGCGATTGAGATAATGGTGCAGGACAGGGCAGTATTTCATTCTGTTGTACCTAAGGATGCTATGAGTCTGAGCAAATGGGGCAGCACTCAATAACAACATCATGGTTGTTGTTAAGTGTTGTTAACTCAGGTCTGACTCATAGGGATCATGTATAGGGTTTCCAAGGAATGACTGGTGAACTTGAACTGCTGACATTGCAGTTCAAACTGACATTACAATCCAGTGCATTAACCCACAGCACCACACCAGGACTCCCAACATAACAATTATATCTCAATTGTATAATTTGTCTATGGCTAATCATCTATTTTTATACACAATGAAAGTAAAGAATTCAACATAAGTCACAGCTAATTTGTGCCCAAGTTGTCCTGTATACAGTGGGTGTTAAAAGACTCTTGTTGGTAACTGATATTCTTATTAGTCAGTTGCCATCCAATTGATTCTGACTCACCAGGACTCAATACGTGTCAGAGCAGAGCTGTGCTTCATAGGACTGTCAATGGCTGATTTTTCTCTAAGTTGACCATCAGATTTTTTTTTCCAGACACCTCTGGGTGGGTTTGAACCTCCAGACTTTTTGGTTAGCAACCAAGCCCATTAACCATTTACACTACTCAGAAACTCCTGAGTCATTTTATTAGAGACCTATAAGACAAAATCCAAAGCAGGGAAATATGATTGAATATGAGTCACTGGCATGTGGGAAATCATTTTGGAACTGCCAGATAGTTTTATGAACTCTGCAAAACACTTGGCTTAATGTTGGCCATCCCATTTCAGATATAGTCCTGAATATAAGACTTGTGCAGATGAGGAAATGATGAAGGGGAAAAAAACAACATAATTTTCTTTTCGTCTGTACTGTAGTCAAAAAGCTATCACTTAGCATGAGGAATTAATTCCAAGTATCTTCACTTTTCATCATTCTTTTTCCTTCCAAATATGAAGAGACCAATAGTTGTACCTTAGTTGGTCACTCATTAGCTTTTAAGATTCTAGTCACTACTACCAAAGTAGGATGTACAACATTGTCTTTATAGACTGTATTATGCCAGTTGACCATGGTGTACCCAAGACTATTATCCTGAGCCTCTAGACTAAGCATCTCACTCCTTCGTGGTGGTTGATATTATTTAACAAAGAATTTTTCATAAATTTGCCCTTTTTTGACTTTGTAGGATAACCTTGGACTGCAAGCTCCATTTGAATCACAAAGTTGACAGTTCAAAATCACCAACACTCCTCAGAAACCCAAAATAGGATCACTGTGAGTTGAAACTGACTCAATAACACTTAACAACACTATGTTCCACCATTTTCCTAGCTATATTGGTAAGAATTAGCCTGGAAGAACCTAAGGCTATAACTCTTGGTCACCCTTCAGTTCAGGAACTAAATCCACCCACATGACTCTATTTTCAGTCAGGCAGTAGATAGATATATAGGTAGGTAACAACACTAGAAAGGTCTGTTACCCATAGAATGGTCAACCATTCAGGATCAAAGGGCAGCATATATCTAAGTAAAAAGTTCAGAATGGTTGGGAATGGCATGGAATGGAAACAGGAATCCAAGGAAGAAATAAGATAATTGATATTACATTAAGAGGATTGAAATTATTGAAATGAAACAAGAGGTATCATTTATTGAATGAAAACCGATGATCTACTCTGTAAACCTTCACTCAAATCACAATAAAAATTAAATAAATAGTAAACATTGTAATGAAATGAAATACAATAGGATAAATGTAAAGCTGATGCCTTTCCATGTAAACTATCATGCAATTCACAATAAAAACTTAAAAATATATAAATAAATAAAATCCAGAGAACTACAATTTTCATCTGGTTTACAGCATTTGTTGTGTTTTCAGATTAAAATTCAGGTTTTCTATGTCACTTGAAAATCAGCAGATTTGGGACAGTTTCTTCTAATGATGGCAATCTATCTCCAAGCCCCTTCACATTCAACAGCAAATCTGTCATCTATTCTTCTCCCCATCTGTCTCTATTCTTCTATACCTAGGTTGGTTTATTT
>NW_006408613.1:626692-676040 GCF_000296735.1 Chrysochloris asiatica
TTTTCTTCAGCTTCAGTTTGAATTTGCATATGAGTAATTGATGGTCTGTTCCACAGTCTGCCCCTGGCCTTGTTTTCACTGATGATATGGAGCTTTTCTATCTTCTCTTTCTTCAGGTATGTATAGTTCTGCAATAAAATTTGGGTAGATATATCTATTATTGTCATGGGTCTTATTTCTTGATGCTATAGTTTAAGTAGAGGGATAACTGGGTCATGCAGTATTTCTATTTCCTACTTTCTGAGGAAATTCCATAGTATTTTTCATAATGGTTTCACCATTTTTCAGTCCCACTAGTAGTGTAGACCATTCTAGTCTCTCCGCACCCTAATCAACATTTTGTGTGTGTGTCTGTTTTGCTATTAATGCTTGTATGAGATGATTACTGTTTTGATTCACATCTCTCTAATGGCTAATGATCACAAGAATTTATCCATATGTTTGTTGATCATCTGAATGTCTTCTTTGGTGAAGTGTTTGTTCATGTGCTCTATCCAATTTAAAATAGAATTATTTGTCCTTTCTTTTGTTGATGTAATGAAGTTTTCAATACATTTTAGACATTAGTCCTTTGTCTGATATGTCATTGCCAACATTTTTTTCCCAGTTTGTAGGTTCTATTTTCACCCTTTTGCTGGAATCGTTTGATACACAAAAGTGTCTAATTTTTAGGAGGTCCCAATCATCTATTTTATCTTCTGTTGTTCTGAGGTTTTCAGCTGTATTTTATAATGCAATTATGCCATGTTTCAAAGTCCCTAAGTTTGTCCCTAGTTTTTCCTTGATGATCTTTATAGTTCTAGATTTTATATTTATGTCTGTAATCTATGTTGAGTTAGTTTTTGTATGTAGTATAAGATATGAGTCTTGTTTCATTCTTCTGCAAATGGATTTCCAATTTTGCCAGCAACAATTGTTGTTGAGACTATCTTTTCCCCATTTGAAGGGTTTTGATACTTTGTTAAAGATGAGCTGACCATAGCTGGATGGATTTACTTAGTTCTCAATTATGTTCCATTTATCTATGTGTCTTCATTGTACCAATATTAGCCTATTTGACCATTGTGGCTGTGTAGTTAAATACTCCATGGTCCAAATAAAACATGTTTACAGACAAACCAGTCCATATTTAAGGGATGACCTCTTTTACACAATTTATACTCTCCTTCAAGGTTGAAAAGTAGGCATAGCATAAACAAGTAAGCATCAACGAGATTTATCATTATCTATTTATAAGTTTTGAAATTGGCTGTATATCAAATTGAAGTGTGTGTGTGTATCAGAAGAAATACTAACAACTCAAGCTAACATTTGATTCCTGTAGTTATTAATGCTGTTGAGTCAGCTACTATTCATAGTGACCCTATGTACAATAAAATGAACCACATTGATTAGTACCTGAAATGTTATAAAGAAATTAGTAGCCTTATTTGATTATACAGAAAGCTATGAGAAGAAACCATGGAGGTGAAAGTACTACATGTGTTGTTGGTAAGTGTTGTTGAATCAGTTCTGACTCATAGACACCCTGTATAGTGAGTGTGAATTGCTAACCTTGTTGTTAGCACTCCAGCACTTATCCTACAGTGTCACACATGGACTCCAGTAGTAGGGATGTTGTTGTTGCTGCTGTTGTTAAGTGCCATTGTATAAGGTTACCACAGAAGCCCTGTATAAGGTTACCAAGGGGCTGATGGTGAGTTTGAACTGCTGACCTTGCATTCCAGTGTTTTATCCCACAATACCACACCAGGACTCTAGTAGTACCATCTTCATGATTATTGGTATCTTTGAATGCATCGTTGTGGCTATTTTAATGTTTAGTGCTGCTGTTCAGTGCTGTTGAGTGATTTCCACTCATAGCTGCCCTGTATAGGGTTACTGAGGAGCAACTGGTAGGTTTGAACTGCTGACCTAGAGGTTCGAAGTCCCATGCTGATCCTACATTGCCACACCAGGATCTCTGGCAGGTCCAAGGTCCTTTTCATAGATGGTGGTGGTTGTGGTGATCATGTGCTGGGCAGTCGGTTCTGATTCATTGTCACCCTGCATAGTATTTTCCAGGCTACAAATCTTTACAGGAGCAGAAAGCCTCATCTTTCTTATGTGGAGCAGCTGGCAGGTTTGAATTGCTGAATTTGCAGTTAGCAGCCTGGCTCGTAACCCACTAGCAACCAGCACTCTTCTCTCCTTAGGTAGAGCTAGTGAATATATCTATATGAATGCACACACACACACTTACATCTTTAATGTGTTTAGACAGAAATAAAGATGTAAATGTATGTGTGTGTATGTGCATTCATATAGATATATTCAACAGTTCTATTCATAGATAGAGAAGCTCTGGTGGGTTATGAGTCAGGCTCCTAACCCAAGGTTAGCAATTCAAAACTACCAGCTGCTCTGTGGGAGAAAGATGAGGCTTTCTGATCCTGAAAAGATTTACAGCCTTGGAAACCCTTTGTAAATGTTGCTATGAGTCAGAACCGACTCACCAGCACATCACCACCACTACCACCACCATTTATGAAGAAGACCTGGGAGCTGCAATGACCTCATACCATTGAACACAGCAGAGTCTGCTCTTGCTTATTTAAAAGACCAGTCTCCAATGAGTTCCTTAAAGAAGTGACAATTTTTAGGGCAAAGTCTTGGAAAGGAAAAAAATGATCTTGGGCTATTTTACCATGCCAGAAAATAAGGAAGCAGTCAAAAAATGAAGGGAAACTGACAAAGAACTCAGAAGCCAGATTAAATGGCTTCCCCCTTACCAAATCTGGGACAATTTAAGAAGAAAGAAAATTTAAAATGCAGTAAGTAGATTGGTGGTGGTAATGGTTATGTGCAGTGGAGTCATTTGACTCATAGCGACCCTGTGTAGGGTTTCTGCAATTGTAAATCTTTACAGGAGTAGAAAGCCTCATCTTTCTCCCCTGAAACCACTGGTAACTTCAAACTGCTGACCAGGAGATTAGCAGCCCGACCTGTACCAACCTGACCTGTACTCACTACGCTATCAACCCATTAAATACACAGGGAACCATGAATTCATATACGGAAATGAAAAATAATTGAAAATTGATGAATAATGGGGTATTTATATTTACAATACATATTAAACTCCAGTGAAAAAGATAACTTTACAATGGAGGTATTACCTTAAACAAGCAAGGAAAGCTAACATTTGATAGGACAAATTAAAATCATATGCTCCTGACCGGAATTGCACTGATAGCATATCACTTCTGTGTGGTATTGCTACCAAAGACACAGGACCCGAATCAAATGAGGATAAACATCAGATGAGTCCAATTTAAGGCCCATTCCTCAAAATAACTGGCCTGTAATCTTCTGAACTACCTTGCTTATATACCATAAGGTAACATTAAAGATTCCTCAATGTGACAATAAAATAATGTTTGTTTTATTTAATCAACTCTTTCTCCCTACCTATAATTACTCAAAGTAGCCCTGGTGGCTCTGTAAGATAAGCACTGGACTGATTGATAATTGCAAGGTCCCCAGTTAAAACCCACCAGCTGCTCTGCTGGATAAAGCTGAGGCTTTCTGTTCTCTTAAAGATTTATAGCCTCAGAAACCCTTTACAGGGTCACGGAATCAGAATTGGTTTGATGGCATTGGGTTTTATATATATTCAAGGAACTCTGGTGACACAGTGAATTAAGGGCTTATCTGCTAACAAAAAGATCAGTGGTTGGAACTTACCAGTTGCTCCTCAGGAGAAACATGTGGTAATTTGTTCCATAAAGATGCACATCCTTGGAAACCCCATGGGGCTGTTCTACTCTATTTTATTGGCTCCCTGGGAGTCCTGGTGTGGAGCTTTAAGATTAGCACTGGACTGCAAGGTTGGTTGAATTGCAAGGTGGGAGGTTCAAATTTACCAGCCTTTCCTCAGAAACCCTGTACAGGGTTGCTATGACGGAATAGCACCTAACAATAATGAGTTAGAATAGACTCCATGCTAATAGCTGAGTATATATACTCAAACCTATCCCTAATTAATACAATGGCTTTACTTAGTAATCTTTTGTTATTGTTGTTGTTATTTCCAAACATAAATAATATCAAAATACATTTAAATTTAATGATCATTTTAAAGTCAGATCTTATACAAGCATAACAATTCTTCATTCTTATACAACTGTATATTTTTGTCTCTAAGGATGTGATATTTAGTCACAGATATTTATAAAGAGATGTCTTCAACCATGTTGTTGCTGCTGTAAAGTGCCACTGAGCATTTATAGCAATATATTTACAGGATTTCCTAGGAGCAGGTAGTGGGTTTGGACCATCACTTTGCAGTTCAAATTGACCTTGTGGTCCAGTGTTTATCCTATAGCACCAAACCAGAACTCTGTCTTCGACCATAGGGAAATAATATCCTGATGAATTTAAGCTTCCTGCTCTATAATTAGCAAAACATAAAACAAGCCATTTGGTCAGCTGAAGGAACTGTTATCACAAATAAAAGGGGTAAAGATAAGAAATATTTTTAACCATATATACATGTGTGTGTTTTCCTAAAAAGCAATAGATGTCAACACCATTTAACAGAATAAGAACTTTCAAATTGTTTTGGTATCAGATAAAGAATGTTAATTGCTGTTTTGTGATTTAAGGTGTCACCCACTTTTTAGAATATTTTATTGCAATTATGTGTAAAGTTTTCTGCTTCTTGACTTCCTCTTAACTAGCAGGATTGGATTTCAGGGTCCTCTCTAATTGGCAAAATCTCATAAGTTGGCACATTCTCTAACTCTGTCCATTTGTTTCTTAAACTTTGTTGTTACATGCGGTGGAGTCAGTTCCAACTCATAGTGACCCTGCATAGGTTTTATGAGAAGCTACTGATGAGTTTGAACTGTCAACCTTGATCTTAGCTCTTTAGCTCTGCTTTATATAGCAACTTAGCAGGAAAGTAGCTAAAAAAGACAAGATACTCATGCAACTGATCCTGGGTATATGTACTTCACCAACATCCATCTGTGAATTTGTTCAACTGTGTTGACCTCCATGTTGCTGTGAAGCCAGAAACTATGCTACTGGAATTTCAAACATCAGCAGGGTCATCCATGATGGACAAATTTTATTGGAGCTTCCAGACTAAGACAGACTAAGAAGAAAGATGTGGCTATCTAGTTCTCAAAATTTGTCTATGAAAATCTTGTGGATCACAACAAAATACTATCCCACATAGTGTTAGACAATAACTCCCCTAAATTGAACAGCATTCAAAATATATACTAGCCACCACAATGCACGACAGCATATCAACAATCATGAAGATGGCACAGGATGTAACAATGTTTCATTTTCTTGTACACAGAATTGCTGAGTCGGATCCAGTCCAATAGCAACTAACAAAACCAACCAAAACATTGCAATTTAAATCAGGAAGTCATAGCCCAGACAATTCCCAGTTTAACTTTCGTGGGTCTGGTCACCCTTGTCTTTAGCTTTGCTAACTGACACTTTTCTCAAGATACAGTGTTTTGTTTCATTATTTTAACAGGGATTGAACTGGTTTATTTGTTTTTGCTTTTGTTTGAAACTTTTTATTGTGAATTGAGTCAAGACACAGTTTTGACTGGGTATTTTATCAGTGAATTTGCCACAAGTAAACTTTGCTTGTGCTCTACTAGCCTCAACTTCAAGCAGATTTTACTCATGAATCTAGTCATTTGCCTCACTATTAATCTCTGCTTCAACTACTCTGAGTCCTTCTTTGGGCATCAAACCTGCAGTCTATCACAAGAGGCTTCTCATATACCTAGACAAGTATCACATTCTTTCTCCTTCCACTCACTGAGCAATCTTTCTTGCTTCAAGCCATACCTTCAGGTTTAACTTCAACTGGTGTCTGAAATGCCTTCTACCACTGTGATTAATAATTCAATATATTAGTAACATTGTATTCTATAATATACTTTCACCTACTACAGGGCAGTTAATTATTTAATATGGCCCTTCTAGACGTAATAAAGGAGCTCTGGTAGCACAGTGGTTACGAATCAGGCTGTGAACCGCAAGGTCAGCAGTTCAAAACTACCAGCTGTTCTGCAGGAGATAGATGAGGCTTTCTGCTCCCGTAAAGATTTATGGCCTTGGAAACCCTGTACAGGGTCGCTATGAGTCAGAACTGACTCCACGGCACATAACCACCACTACCAGACATAATAAATGTTGTTTCATTCTGTGATGTTTGTGAATTCTAGCCTCTTTTTCTGTGGTTATGGATTTAATTTGAAATGACTTGTTAATGAAGCAGGAAGATTAAGGTAGAACTAAAGAGTAAAGATTAAATTAGGGCTAAGGATTAAGGTGTGGAACTGGAGATAAAGCACTGGCTGGAAAGGTTAGTGTAAACTACAAGGCCAGTGGTTCAAACTCACCAGTTGTTCCTCAGAACCCTATACATGGTTGCTATGAATCTGAATCAACTTGACAGCATTTAACACGATTTGGCACTGTGCTACTAATCCTAAAGTTGGCAGCTCAAACCCAATAACCACTCCTTGGAGACCCTTTACAAGGTCTCTATGAGTTAGAAATGACTTGAAAGCACTTAACAACAACAACAACAGCAACAACAAAAGATTAAAGATGCCACCCCACCCCCACCCCCACCCCCTTACTAGAGGGTATGATTCTTGTCACCACCCTTGGTTTTCCTTGGAGGTATGGTCTGAGTCCAATATAGAGCAATGCATTGGCAAAGTTTGTCCTGTTGCTCAGTATCATGTTTCTGGCTCATCAAGTCTGATCTCTAGTTCATGGAACTTGAGGCCTATCATCTGACCAGATTCACCAGATCCTGAAGCTTTGTGCATCATCATCTGACCTGCTAATTTGGGTTCCTCAACTCCTGAGACAACATGAGTGAGGAGAATCTTTCAGATTGACCTCTAAACTATGGATTTGGAACTTGCTAGACTCCACAATTGTGTGAAACCTTTCCTCCCATAGTTGTGAGTGGATTGTATGTGAGGGCGAGGAGGAGTGGTGATTGATAGGAAGGATTATGGATTGGCATAACATGTTGGAAATATCAGACATTTGAGATATTTTTATAGCCTTGTGTCAGACATTTGGGATATCTTTATAGTCTCGTGCTGACCTTTCCAAATTATCCATGTACATGCCTTTGTGAGGATAGGCATGCAGTGGTTTATTATCTGTTCTAAAAATGCTAGAACTGAAATTCGGAGAGATTTAAATGAATTTTGCAGGATCATGCATCTAAAAGGGACAAGAGTAAAGACTGGGCTCTTACATTTTGCTTCAAACCTTACTCTTTTTACTAGAGTTGCCTAGGTTGCAGTTCTCTTACAGTCCAAGTCACCATCTACCCTTAGCTGTTATGAATAAGAATAGTTGTTATTTTTATTTGTTACTCATTAGTGAAAAACTTTTTAGACTACAGAACCCATAATCAAATATTTGAAGATTCTCTTTAGTTGTCTTTATATTGAATAAAAGACATTAGAAAAACTAGACAACAAACAACTTACCAGATGGAATTCTTGAAGAAAAAAATGTAAATTGATGCACTTTGGAATAAAAACTTCAGCTCTGGAATGAACTAGCTATTTAATTGCATGAGATTTAACTCGGAGAAAGATGAAGCTGTCTGCTTTAGTAAAGATCTACAGTCTCAGAACCACAGGGATCAGTACTATTTTGTCCTGTGTGGCCACTCTGAGTCAGGACCAATTTGACTGGGTTTCGGTAACCTTAAGGAACCTTGATAATACAAATGTCTGATGCACATGGATGATAACTGAAAGGCTGGAAGTTTGAATTCTCCCATTGGTGCCTCAGAAAAAGAGCATGAAAGAAATAAGTCATTGAAAAATCCACAGAGCACAGTTCTACTCTGGTTCACAGGAGTTCATCATGAGTTGGGATTGACTTGTTGGTACTTTTTGTTTTTTCAGTTTCCTCATTTGTCAGCCAGAATATTAATATTTAGCACATAACACAACTGATCCACTTGAATTATGGTGTTGTCTAAAAATATTAAATATATCATGGACTTTCAGGAAGAAACAAATCCACTTAGAGAAAGTGCAGCCGAATGTTCCTTAGCAATAGGGAGGTAAGACATTATCTCACTTATTTTGGATAAGCTATTAGGAGGAACCAATTCATGAGAAAGGTTATTATGCTTTGTACAATAGATGGTCAGCAAAAAAGCTGCAACAATGTCAAAGAGATGGATTGATATAGTGACTACAACAATGGGGTCACACATAGTAACCAGGCAGTGTTTTGTTCTGTTATACATGGATTTATTATGAGTTAGAACCAATTCCATGGCACCTAACAACAATAATAACAACACAGTGTTAGGTACATATTATGTGTCCAGTTAGTGTTTGACAATATACAGACATTTTACAGTAAGTGTTCTTAAACTAAGGAGTGTATGTGTATGTGATGCCTGGTGAGAATGCAAAATACAAAAATACAAAAGAGGTCAGTACAAAAAACACACAAAAATGATAAAATACAGATGGTGATAGTGTACATAAAGGGTCTGCCTCACATTAGACTGTCCACAGTTGGGAGTGATGATGGCCTTATTATAGCTGCAACAATGGGCTGTAACATACAAATGATTATGAGGCTGGCACCAGACCAAGTAATTCTTCATTTTGTTATACATAAAGTCACCATGAGTTGGAGTGACTCAACAGAAACCAACAGCTAACAATAACGGAACAGCTTGGTCTTATTGGATCTTATGATGACTGTTACGCACCTTAAGCACTCAGGGAATACCAAAGCCATGCTTTTTGTTTTCAATTCTAGAGTTTGAAAGGAGCCCTGGTAGCATCGTGGATTACACATTGGACTGCTAACTGCAAGGTTAACAGTTCCAATCCACTAGTCACTCTATGGGAGAAAGGTGAGACTTTCTACTGAAGTAAAGATTTACAGTCTCAGAAAACCTATACAGGGTCACTATGAATTGGAACCAACTTGACGCCATGCAGCAGAACAGCAGCAGTGGAGTTAGAAAATTCTTTGCGACTTTTAAAGTGAATTTATTTAATTTTTTTCCAGAACAGTTTATTACTAATGTTGATTAAAAGCAAATAAAAGGGGGAAATGTAAAGAGGTCTTAGCCACAAAAGTTTTTAATAGTTACTCTTCACAAAACCCTGTAAGATGTAGAGGTAATATTAATAACAAAATTTTATAGATGAGAAAACTGCTGCTAAGGGGAGTTAGACAGATTCCAAGATCTTATCTAGGAAATGTAGAAATAGAACTTAGTTTCTTTGACATTAAAAGCTAGTACTCTTTCTACAGTAAAATTAGTATTAAAGTCAAGAGACATCAGTCATTTCACCCTGCGTAGTAATCTATGTCTTTATTTCTGAATTAAAATCAAACTGTATCTTTTATTTTGTATTGTTCTTCATATTTGTATAATAGTCCATTATAATACCTACCATTAAATGAAATAGGAACAATAAAACAATTGCGTTCACGTCTGTGCCAGGAGTGAGGTCGGAGTGCCTATAGACAATGAGTATTTTCTGAGGCAGTGGCTAGAATATATTAATGCTTTCTCTTGTCTTGATTACTGCCTAATGGTTTTTCACTTCTGATTTCCTCAGACTCTTTCAAAATGTTAATAACTAATAACAGGAGAGCAGGTGACACTGTTCATCGGAAATGCTGGAAAGGCTGAAATGGTATTTCATAATTACTAATTATGGCATGTACTGACTTGGGGACCAGGTGCCAGGAAACAGGTTTGAATCCATAAAGATCTGTTCAGCCATGATCTTGTTTCAACATTACAATAATTCTTGAACTAAAAGCCACAGTCTTACTACTATGATGGCTACATGCTTTTGGTTTCCTTACTTTTGTATTGCAGTGCTTTAAATGCATGCAAATGAGATTCTTAAAGACCATTTAGCACAATTTTGGTGGAGGAGGAAAGTCTTTAGCAGTCATGTATGATAAAAATATAACCTTTTAAAGTTAATAGAAATAAAGGAAGAAAATAAATATTTTGATTCTAGCTTCTAACACAGCTAAATGAAACTGGACAAATTCCTAAATATTTTGCTTGAGTATTTTCATTTTAATTAAAGTAATAACCATTACCCAAGACTCTGATATAAATAAACTTAAATGAAAAAGTTAGAAAAGCTTTATGAAATATGAATCAATTGTGGAAGAGCTCAGTATGTTCTCTATTCTTATTTATCCTTGGAAATCTTATAATATCCATGCAGATGTTGTTGTTGTTAATTGCTGTAGAGCCAATTCTGACTCATTACACAGGGTTTCCAAGGAACTGCTTGTGGATTTGAGCTGCCAACCTTGTAGTCGTAGTTTATTGCTGATCCTACAGTGCCATATCAGAAGTTCATATCCATGCTGTGGTTGTTATTTTTGTTAAGTGCTGTTGAGTCAGTTCTGACTTATAGGGACCCTATACAGGGTTTCTGAGGAGTGACTGGTAGGTTTGAAGTGCTGACCTTGTGATTAGCAGCCCACCATGCAATCAACTATGCTATCAGGACTCCTTAGTAGTTGAGTGCTTAGCTGTTTTAGTCACTCAGGAACTCCTTTATTTAGTAGACAGAAGCAATCATTTAATTCCTAGGTTTATAAAAGGCATTTTTAAATGGCACCAGAGCTGCTAGTCTGTGCTACATTCACCAGGATAAGGGAGCTGGGAAGGAGATGTGTTCCCTAGAAAGAAAAATTCTGCCCCTGTCTTACAGGAAATGGCCTATTACTATCAGGTAGGCCTTGGTACTCTCCTATTGAAAATGAGCAATTTCAGAGAGCATCAACATTAGACAAGGTCTCTCTGTGATTCTTATGGATCAAGACAAAAACAGGAGTACTCCATAATCACATCTGAACACAGTCGCACTGAGAACATTGTCCAAGACAAAACCTAATCACCTTTCCTCCCTCCGGGTAATAGGAGTAACTGCTAGTTCTATACAAACTGCAGCTTTAGCCTCAGTCTTGTTTTCCTTCCTAAACTGCAAGGTTGGCTTTCCAAATTTAGTCACTACTTGGAAAATCCGATACAGGGTCGCTATGAGTCGGAATTTACTCGATGGTACTTAACAACAACAACATATCTGGAGTACTGGTGCAGTGCTGTAGATTAAGCACTAGAGCACAAAGTCAGTTTAAACTGTAAGGTCGGTGATTCAAACCCACCAACTGCTCCTCAGAAACCCTGGACAGGATTGTTATGAGTCGGAAATGACTTGCCAGCACTTAACAACAACATATTTATTAAGATAGTCAGCCATAGAATTATTCTTCTTTCAGCCTAGAGCAAAGCCCACCCTCCTTAAATTGTCCTTAAAATGACCAACTATCATGTGTCTATGATTCTTGAAGTTATGTCACCAGTATTGCAAATACAAGCAGAGTCAACCATTGTGGACTGGTTTTAGTGGAGTTTCTAGATTAAGAGTAGGAAGATAGAACTGGCAATCTATTTCCGAAAATTAGCTGATGAAAATCCTAGGGATTACAATAGAATATTGTCCAGTACAGAGCTAAAAGATGACCTCCCTGCCCCCACGTTGTAAGGTATTCCACAACAGCTAGCACTTGTGAGGATGGGGAAGAAGAGGGTGATACTGTACATAGGATTTCCAACTCAACAGCAACTTACAGCAACAAAATTACCTAACAAAATCAAAATCCTATAATAAGTTCCCTTTAACAACCTTTTACTGAGAATGTTAAGGTTCCCCATGGTGTGTGTGTTCTCAGTTTCTGCAAGCATTGATCAATTCAACATGGGTCTCTTTGGTCACTAGAAGAAATTCACTGCAGAAAAATTCACTAAAGAGATGTGCTGGTAATATATTATTTTCTTGATCTGGGTAATGGCTAGATTGATGTTTACTTAAAAGTTCATTAACCCATATATTAATGGTTTATATACTTCCCCATAAAAAATGTGCATACTTTCACAATAAAAGTGATTTTTAAAAAAATCTGTGTTGAATACATCTCAGCTCCCAAATAAAATATGCCTTAATACTGAATGCAAAATCAAGAATTAAAGGATTTTGTAAATCCTATAAATACACATAAATATTAATAGAATGAGGGAGAAAAAAAGAGGAGACTTGACAAATACTTCAAAATGTAACAATAGATTATGTTAATTCAAGAATTATCTTACTGTGTTGAAATGCACTTGAACCCAAACTGCCAAATTCATAAAAATTAATGAAATAAAAGGAAGTAAACACACATTTGTTTAAATCAATGATAAAGACACCAAAGACTCAACATTTGTTTTCAAGGAATGCATAAGTTCCTTGCCTTGGAGGAAAAGCAGTAGCTACATTTAAATCTGGTTGTTCAACTTCTCAATAAGCAGGGTTTACCATAACACTGAATAGGCATTGTGCATATAGGTTAGCCATATTTTGAAACCTAAAATCAATAACCTTCTAAGTTGTCTTATTTTGTAAAGGAGGGGCTGAATTAGGTGATCTCTGAGGCCCCGTTTAGCTCTAAGCTCTTACCAAAACCATGAATGACTCCCACCTGTCAGCATGGAAAGTGAACAGCCATTGATTTGCTTAAATCTTGAGGGAGAGCAGTAATTTTATGAGAGGAATTTATATTCTACTCTTTCACCAATTAGAGCATGGGAACTAGTAAGGATTTGTTTTCCCTTTATTCAAATAAGCTTCCAATATAAAAAATAGCAAAACAACAATAAAAAATATTTTTTAAAAAAGATGTGAAGGAGGCAGGTCATGATGGTGGCTAGGGTGGAGGTGCAGTGAAGTTCGCCATCAGCCATAACACAGAAGACCAGCCAAAGCAGATCCAGGGCAGAGCTCCAAAACTTGGAACCACAGAGATAGGAATATTTTTGAAGTTTGAAGGCTGATAGCTAGTGGAACTTGAAGCTGAAGTAAGAAATTGCAGACTTTAGAATCTGCCTGGCTCAGAGGCCTGGAATCAACATCTTGGGTGAGATCAAATGGCAAGACCAAGCAGGGGAGTAGAAACACCATGGAAAAATGCCACAGGAACCTTGGAGCAAATGTGGACAATACACTTTGTCAGTTTTGCTTTGTTCTGATCTTCTTTTCTTTTTTAGTATCTGGTCATTGACACCCCCACTGTTTGTGCACCTCCATTCTTGTGAGCAAGTGGACACACCCCACCCTCACTACTGGTGGATTCTTCTGTCACACATGCGCACAGATACTCAGCACAAGAGCAGGCCATGAACAATTTTTTTTTTTTTTTTTTAATACAGGAAAGGCAGCACCTCCCAGAACTAAATTGAAAGAAGGAAGAGTCGAGAAAAGGACAAAACTATAAGAACAAACTCAGAGAATCTGGGAGAGCAATCTTTGATCAAAACAATTACAATGCAAAAGAAGGTAAACACATAGGAACAGAGATCCAGATGGTGAGAAGGTCAGGTCAATTACAGGATAAAATAGACTGCACTAAATGGAGAGAAAACTTAATGGACTATAAGGCAACCTGAAAGAAAATGAACACTTCACAACATACCAAGAGAATGAAAATACAAGAAGAACATGGAAACATTAAAACTATGAGGAAACTCACAAGAAAGAACACAAAAAGCATGAACTCAAGAAAGGAAGACACACAGAACAAAGAAAGCAGCAACACCACAAAAAAACAAACAATGGCAGGAATTAATCCATACCTATAGATAATTACACTGAATGCAGATGGATTAAATACACCTGTTAAGAAACAAAGAGTGGCAGAATGGATAAGAAAACAAGCTCCTTCAATATGCTTTCTTCAAGACACACATCTCACACACAGGACAAAAACAGATTAAAAATCAAAGGATAGAAAAAAATATACCAAACTAATTGCAATAAAAAACGAACAGGAGTGACAATACCAATCTCGGATAAAATAAACTTTAAGGCAAAACCCGGCATAATAGATAAAGATGGACATTAGAGATGGAGAGATGGAGCAGCTGGGGACTTTAGACCCAGAGAGGGAAAGGGACTGTGGCTGACGACCAGGGTGAGGTGGGGTGGGGGGGGGGGAGGGGAGACAGCTGAGGGGGGAGAGCAGGCTTGTAGGGTATATCCTTTGGCTGATTGATGATGCATGGAGGGGATTGTAACCATGGCAATGAAACGATGTAAAATAGGATGAATATAAAACAAATGTTCTCCCTTGTAAACTATCAAGTAATTCACAATAATGTAAAACTAATGTTCTCCCTTGTAAACTATCAAGTAATTCACAATAAAACATTAAAAAATAAAAATA
Organism: Chrysochloris asiatica; assembly: GCF_000296735.1. Classification (NCBI taxonomy): domain Eukaryota; kingdom Metazoa; phylum Chordata; class Mammalia; order Afrosoricida; family Chrysochloridae; genus Chrysochloris; species Chrysochloris asiatica. Next base: position 641,024 of record NW_006408613.1, read on the forward strand.
AAAAAAGGACCCTGAGAAGAAGAGCAGAGAGCGGAACCCTATCCAGAAAAGCAGTGAAACCAGAGATGGCGGCAGAGATGATGATGTGGAGAGATGGAGCGGCTGGGGACTCTGGACTCAGGGAGAGAGAGGGACTGTGTGCTGATGGCCAGTGGGCAGGTTTGCAGGGTGTACCCTTTGGTTGTTTGATGATACATGGAGGGGATTGTAATCATTGCAATGAAACAAAATACAATAGGATGAATGCAAAGCTAATGTTCTCCCATGTAAACTATCACCTAATTCACAATAAAAACTTGAAGAAAACGAAGGAGTGGCAACACATTTTCATCAAAAATAATATTTCAAAATATATCTTGAAATGTAATGCTGTCTGTGATAGGATAATATCCATATGCCTAAAATTATTCAAATTTGTGCAACCAGCGATGACGAAATTGATTCTTCTGTGTGAAATAGATGAAACAGGCAATCAAGATGTATTGATAATTACCGTTGATTGGAATGCAAAATTGACTACATGTGCAGGAAGAAACAATGGAAAAGTTTCATGCCATCAGTCAAAACAAAGGCAGTAGCAGACTGTGGAACACATCATTAATTGCTCAGAGGCAGGTTCAGACTGAAACAAGCCCACAGTTGCCAAAATATGACCTTTAACATATCATACCTGACTTTAGAGATCATCTAAAGAACAGATTTGATGCATTAGACATTAAAGACTGAAGACCATCAAGAACATTATATAGGAAGAAAGCAAAAGGTGATTAAGAAGATAAGAAAGAAGGAAAAGACCAAAATGGATGTCATTTTGAAGAGACTCTGAAACTAGCTCTCCAGCGTAGAGATGATAAAGCAAACGGAAGAAGTGAGGAGGTAAAAGAGTTGAACAGAATATTTCAAAGGTCAACTCAAGAAAACAAAGTCAAATATTAAAATGAAATGTGCACAGACCTGGAGTTAGAAAGCCAAAAGTGATGAACATGCTCAGCATTCCTCAGGCTGAGGGAACTGAAGAAAAAATTCTAACCTTGACTTGAAATATTGAAGGATTCTATGGGTAAAATATTGAATGATGCCGAAAACATCAAAAGAAGATGGAGTGAGTACTAAGAATCACTGTCCCAAAAAGAAATTGTCAGTGTTAACTACTTCAAGAAGTAGCATATGATCAAGAACCAATAGTACTAAAGGCAGAAGTCTCAGCTGCACTACAGGCATTGTCAAAGACCAAGTCTCCAGGAATTGATGGAATGCAAATTGAAATCTTTTAACAAACTGATGCAACATTGGAGTCATTCACTCATATATGTCAAGAAATGTGGAAGACAGCTACCTTGCTAATTGATTGGCAGAGATCCATATTTGTTGACATTCCAAAGAGAGATAATCCAATGGAATGCAGAAATCATCAAACTGTAGCATTAATATCACATCCAAGTAAGATTTTGCTAAAGATCATGCAAAAAACGGTTGCAACTGTACATTGACAAAGAACTTCCAGAGTTTAAAGCCAGATTTAGTTGAAGACATGAAATGAGAATATCATTGCTAACATCATATGGATCCTGGCTTAAAGCATAGCATACCAGAAAGACATTTACCTGTGCTTTATTAGCTATGGAAAGGATTTCGATTGTGTGGATCATTACAAGGTATGGATAATTTAGCGAAGGAAGGGTATTCCAGATCACTTAACTGTGGTCATGAGAAAACTGTACATAGCCCAAGAGTCAATTGTTTAAACAGAACAAGGGGACACTGGATGTTTAAAGATCAGGAAAGCTGCGTGGTAGGGTTCTATTCTTTCAACATACTTATTCATGCTAGACACTGAACAGAGAGAACAAGAAGCTGGATTATGTGAGGGAAAATGTGGCATCAGGATAGAAATAAGATATATTAATAATGTGCAGAATATCAATGATACAACCTTGCTTGCTGAAAGTGAAGGTCATGGTGGTGGTGTACTGTGAAATCTATTCTGACTCATAGCGATCCTGGATAGGATTTCTGAGGCTATAACTTTTACAAAAGCAGAAAGCCTCATCTATCTCCTGCGGAGCACTTGGTATACTCAAATTGCTGACCTTGTAGTTAGCAGCCTAAAACTATGCCACCAGGGCTACCTAAGAGGATTTCAAATTCTTACTGGTGGAGATCAAAGATCACAGCCTTCAAGTTGGGTTGTTTCTCAATATAAACACAACAAAAATCCTCATCACTGGACCAATAAATAATATCATGATAAATGAAGAAAAACTGAAATTATTTAAGATTTCATTTTGTTTGGATCCACTATCAACACTCAGGGAACCAGTAGCCAAGAAATGAAATGACATATTGTGTTAGGCAAATATGTTCCACATGACCTATTTAAAGTGTTCAAGAGCAAAGATTGCAGTTTGGGGTATAAGGTGCACCTAACAACAAATAACAACAACCACCAAGTCTTGTTGTTAAGTGCTGCCGAGTCAGTTCTGACCCATGGCGACCCTGTATAGGGTTTCCAAGGCTGTAAATCTTGATGGGAGCAGAAAGTCTCATCTTTCTCCTGAGAAACCCCTGGTAGTATCGAACTGCAAACACTGATAGAGAACTTCCAGAGGTTCAAGCTGGATTCAGAAGAGTCCGTGGAACGAGGGATATTACTGCTGATGTCCAATGGATCTTGGCTGAAAGCACAGAATATCAGATAGATGTTTACTTGTGCTTTATTCACTACAAAAAGGCTTTCAGTTGTGTGGATCATGACAATCTATGGACAGAATTGCATATTATGAGTATTCCAAAACACTTAATTATGAGGAATCTGTACAAGGACCAAGAGACAGTTGCTCTAACAGAACATGGGAACACTGAATGGTTTAAAATTAAGAAAGGTGTGTGACAGGATTGTATGCTTTTACCATACTTATTCAACCTGTATGCTGAACAAATAATCTGAGGAGCTGGGTTATATGAAGAAAAATGTGGCATCAGGATTGGAGGAAAACTCAGTAACAACCTGTGATATGCAGATGATATAACCTTGCTTGCTGAAAGTGAAGAAGACTTAAAACATTTGCTGATGATACTCAAAGAGCACAGTCTTTGGTATGAATTTCATCTCAATGTAAAGAAAACAAAAATCCTCACCACTGGACCAATAAACAACATTCTTATCAACAGAGAAAATGTTGAAGTTGTCAAGGACTTCATTCTTCTTGGATCAACTATCAACCCTCATGGAAGCAGCAATCAAGAAATCAAATGACGTATTACATTAGGCAAATCTGCTGCACAAGACCTTTTCAAAGTGTTGAAGAGCAAAGATGTCAGTTTGAGGACTAAGGTGCCATGGTATTTTCAATAAATTCATATGCATGTGAAAGCTGGACAGTAAATAATGAAAACCATAGAAGAATTGATGCTTTTGAGTTATGGTGTTGGAGGAGAATATTGAAAGTGCCATGGGCTGCCAAAAGAATCAACAGATCTGTGTTGGAAGAAATGCAGCCAGAGTGCTCCTTGGAGGCCAGGATGGACAAACTTCATCTCTCATACTTTGGACATATTGTCAGGAAGAACCAGTCTCTGAAAATGGATATCATGTTTGGTAAGGTCAGAGAAAAAGAGGATGATCCCCAGTGAGATGGATTGGCAAAGTGGCAGCATCAATGGGTTCAAGTGTGGCAACAATAGCGAGGTTGGCCCAGGATCAGGTAGTGTTTCGTTCTGCTATGCATAAGGTCGCTATGAGTTGGTACCGACTCAATGGCACCTAACAACAACAACAACCAAGTCTTGGTGTGGTGCTGTGGGGTAATGTGTCAGACTGCAAAGTCATTTGAACTGCCAGGTCGGTGGTTCAAGCTCACCAGCTGCTCATTGGAAACCTTATACAGGGTTGCTATGGGTCAGAATCAACTCGCTAGCACTTAACAACAAAAACAACAACCAAGTCTTTAGAGCGCTGTGAGTTAATGCACTGGACTGCAAAGTCAGTTTTAACTGCAAGGTCAGCAGTTCAAGCTCACCAGTCGCTCTTTGGAAGCCTTATGTAGGAACGTTATGAGTCAGAAATGACTTGACGTCACTTAACAACAACAATAACCAAGCCTTGGTGTTTTCCATAACCTCATAGGATGCAAAAGTTGGAAAATGAATATGGGAGACCATAGAAGAATTGCTGCATTTGAGTTATAATGTTGGAGAAACATTGAAAGTACGTGGACTGCCAGAAAAAAAAAAATCTGTGTCAGAAATACAGCCAGAATGTTCTTTAGAAGCCAGGAGGACAGGACTTCATCTCTCACACTTTGGACATACTATCTGAAGGGATTTGTCCCTGGAGAAGAGCATCAGGCTTGAAAGGTAATAGAAATAAATATAAGAAAACCCCTAACGGGAGAGATTTATATAATGGCAGCTACAATGGATTCAACTATAACAATTGTGAGGATGGCGCAGACTTGGGCAGTGTTTCGTTTTGTTGTTTATACAGTTACTATGAGCTGTAACTGACTTGACAGCACCTGTCAATAGCAACATTATCCTGCAGATTGATGATCTAAGGGTAGATGCATGGATAGGCATGCAGGCTATATAGATGTGCAAAGGAGAGTGGGAATATATCCACAAATATGTAGGTTTGACAGAGCATATTTGCATATGAGTTTTTAACTGTTTTGCAAATGTACCATAACTGTGGTGGAGCATATAGTGAGCAGTTATGAATACTTCTTAGACATCACTAAACACCTTGTGGAAATGAGTCACTGGGCCTTGGGATCAGGGCCGTAGTCTTGGGGGACATGTTCAACTGGTATAACAATGTTCTACATCCTACTTTGGTGAACGGTGACTGGGGTCTTAAAAGCTTGTGAGCTTTTTCTGAAGTGTGACTATTGGTCTCTCTCTGTTGAGAGGAAAGAAATGTATATAAATTGTCTAATGTAAAATTGATGATCTATTCTGTATACAGTCAACCAACTCACAATAAAGTTAAAACAAACAAGTGAAAAAAGATTTAAAGCATTCAGTATTTAAATGGGGTCTCTATGCGTTGGAATCCACTTGATGGTATTGGACTTCATGTTTCTTTTTCATGTTAATGTGACAGGATTGTGATGGATGTTATCTTGAGTCACAGCTTTACAAATGGGCATAAATCAAGTCACACCCTTGCTTTAGTTGTACCTTCTATCCTGTTGTCTTTGTTAAGTGTCATGGAATCTGTTCTGCTCATAGAGACCTTATATAGGATTTCCAAGGAGCAGCTGATAAGTTTTTACTGCTGATCTTTCAGCTAGCTGTCCAGATCTTATTCTATAGAAGCACACCAGGACTCCTGGTAAAATAAGAGAAAAGCAAGTAGAGACAATGGACCTATCTACCTTCAAAAAGAAGAGTCAGGAGGGTAGCTTGTCCGTTGGCCCCAGAATCTCTGCACTGAGGGCTTCCTAGTCTCAATAAGTTTATTGCCAAAACAGGTGGAGTTTTCCAAGGAATGCTGAGCCCACAAATGTTTAAAGTTGACAAGGGCCTTCCCCCAGAGCCAACAGAGAGAAAGAATTCCCTGAGAACTGATGCCTTGAATTCAGATTCTAACCTCCTAAAATATGAGAAAATAATTTTCTGTTTATTAAAACCACTAAGTTATATTTCTGTCATAACAACACTAGAAAACTAAGACAGGAGTTGCGAATTGCAAGGAAAGGTGCAGTTAAGCTGAGACTTCTGACTAAGAACTTCTGTAGAAAAAGGCAGGAGAGAGCCTCTAAGAACAAAACAAAGGAAGTAATTGTCAAACACCTGGCTAACCATCTCAAGAAGGAATATAGATAAAAATGATAAATGATAGAGTACATTCATTTAAATATTCACTTCAATAACCTTTGCATACACATTCTAGTGTTAAGTTCATTAATTCAGGATTTTATTATTAACCATGAGTGATATTTCATTGGCCTCAGACATCCTAAATATTCTGCCAGCACCTATTACTACTTCAGAAACTATTTCTAGCCAGAACTTTAGTTCCAAAGTTCAATATAGATTCCTAGTAACCTAGGCGGAATTCAATATAACAAGAACAATGTGCCTTTTGTCTAGGCTACAGATTAGCCCATGGCCTACACCAGGAACTCCTGGAACTAATGTGTCATGGAATTTTGGTAAACGTGATCTTTCATGCACTCATACACACATACACATTTGGACACACACACACACATCACTCCAGTTCTCAACTAAACTTGGAGAAAATAGGTTTATTATTTTTCTAGTGCTGTCATAACAAAGTACTATGTTGTGGTTGTTAAGTGCTGTCGAGTTGGTTGTGACTCATAGCAACTCTGTCTAGGGTTTCTGAGAAGTGGCTGATTGGTTTGAACCATTGACCTTGCAGTTCAAACTGACCTTGTGGTCCAGTACATTATCCTGTAGCACCACACAAAGTACTATAGATTTGGTAAATTTTTCACAGTTCTGGAAACAAGAAGTCTGAATTCCAGGTTTCAGAAGGGCCATATTCTCTCAGTGCTGACTAGTGAAAATCCTTTGTCTATATCAGATTCTGGTAGTCCCAAATGTTCCTTGACTTGTGGCAGCAGCATAGCTTCAATGTCATATGACCATTTGCCCTCTGTCTGTCCTCTTTTCTACCTGTCTGTCTTTTCTTTTATAGGATACAAGCCATATAAGATTAAGATTCACCCTACTCCATTGGGAACTCATTAACTGAAAACATTTTGAACTACCTATTTCCAAATAAGTTCATGTTTACAAACACACATGCACACTTAAAAACAAAGTATTGGGAGGGCACAATTCAATCCATAACTGTAGGTAAAAGGAGGAAATGGAGAGGAACGTTGATTTGTCTGCTTGTATAAATGGCTAACTTAATGCTAAGATTTTAAAGGAAGTTTCTACAACAACAGGAATGCCCATATTCTACCAATCACCATTTATCTGCTCTTCTTTTGCCTTCTTTAAAAAGCATGGTATTTCATACACGTTTGTTCTACTTGGACCCATCAGCTGGGAATAATTTCACAAAACAGTGTTGCATATGTTCTAGAGTGTTTGATTTTAGCTTTATCTCTTAGTAGGCTTCTGACTCTTTGTTCTACTTCCATCTCTCAGTAGTGGACAGTAGTTGCTACCTAGATTTAGGTGTTCAAGCAACCGATGAATGGTTTTCCAAAACTATCGCCTTCAATTTCTGTAATCACATTTGCTCATTCTCCTGTAGCAAAACTATAAAAGCTCTTCAAGGAACCAGCCTTCTTCTGGCAAGATCTTTTAGGATTTCACAATGACAGTTTCTTATATTTTATTTATTTAGACCTAGAAATTGTGTTGTAATAATATCTTGATGTAATGATTTAAACCATGGTGGCAGGAGTTCAGTATACAAATGTAATGAGGTTAATTGAAAATATGAGAGAGTTTCATTGAAATGATGATATCTGCTTGTCCTGAGTTTGTTTTTTGAAATATTTAAATGTTTAAAGAAATGTGAATTGCTGGTTCAATATAGCCTTGAAAATAGGTAATATAATAGGTAAAGTAGCTCCTTTTGTTGATTCTAGATGGTAATAAGCATCTATTGTTAAGTTGTTGTTGTTGCTAAGTGCCGTAGAATTGGTTCTGATCCATAGTGACCTTGTACAGGGTTTCTGAGGAGTGGCTGGTGAGCTTGAACTGCTGACCTTGTGGTTCAAACCAACTTTACAGTCTAGTGCCTTAACCCACAGTGCCGCATCCAGTAGGAAGACTGAAAGCACAAAACCTCCATAAAAATTGCCACTCTTTTGCCCCACTTTCACTCTGCCCAGTTGCTTAATAATGGTTTAGTACTTGTTGCTGTTTTTCGGTCCCGTCGAGTCAGAACTGACTCATAATGACCCTATGCACAATAGAATCAAACACTGCCCAGTCTTGCAATAACATCACAATCTTTCCTACGTTTAAGTCCATTGCTGCTGCCATTCTACTAATCCATCTCGTTGAGGGTCTTGCTCTTTTTCCACGAACCACCACTGTCCCAAACCTGACAGCCTTTTCCAGAGACTAGTCTGTCCTGATTATATGTCCAAAGTATGAGAGACGAAATTTGGCCATCCTGACTTCCAAGGAGCACTCTGGCTGTACTTCTTCCAACACAGATTTGTTTGTTCTTTTGGCAGTCCATGGTGTTTTTAACATTTTCCTCCAACACCATAGGTGTGGTGCTGTGGGCTAATGTGTCAGACTGCAAAGTTGTTTGAACTGCAAGGTGGTTCAAGCTTATCAGCTATTCCTTGGAAACAGGGTCACTATGAGTCAGAATCTACTCTAAGGCACTTAACAACAACAACACCATAACTGAAATACACCAGTTTTTCTACGGTCTTCATTATTCACTTTTTTATTCACTTCAACTTTTGCTTGCATATGAGATTATTGAAAATTCCATGGCTTGGGTCAGGCACACCTTAGTCCACAAACTGACTAAGGTTGTTGTTTTTGTTGCTATGTGCCGTATATAATCTTATATGGCTTGTATCCTATAAGCCCTGTTCTTCAATACTTTAAAAGAGTTCTTGTGCAACACACTTACCTAATGCAATACATCATTTGATTTCTTGACTGGTGCTTCTATGAGTGTTGATGGTTGATCTGAGCAAAATGAGGTCCTTGACAACTTCAATCTTTTCTCCATTGATAAGAATGTTGTTTATTGGTCCAGTGGTGAGGATTTTTCTTTTCTTTACATTGAAATGCAATCCATACTGAAGGCTGTGGTCTTTGATCTTCATCAGTAAGTATTTTAAGTCCTCTTCACTTTCAGCAAGCAAAATTGTTTCATCTGCATATCACAGGTTGTTAGTGAGTCTTCTTCCAATCCTGATGCCATGTTTTCCTTAATATAATTCAGCTTCTCAGATTATGTGCTTAACATACAGATTCAAAAAAATATATTGAAAGAATACAACCATGGCACACACCTTTGTTAATTTTAAACCATTAAGTGTTCCCTTGTTCAGTGCAAACAAATAGCTCTTGGTCTATGTACAGGTTCCTCATGAGCACAATTAAGTGTTCTAGAATACTCATTCTCTGCAATGCTGTCCATAGTTTCTAATGATCCACACAATCAAAAGCCTTTGCATAGTTAATAAAGCACAAGTAAATATTTTTCTGCTATTCTCTGCTTTCAGCCAACATTCGTCTGGCATCAGCAATGATATCCTTCATTCCATGTACTCCTTTGAATTCAGTTTGAACCTCTGGCAGTCCCCTGCCCATGTATGTTTGCAGCCGTTTATGGATTATCTTTAGCAAAAATTTATTGTATGAGATATTAATAATATTGTCTGATGACTTTGCACCCCACTAGGTCACCTGTCTTTGAAATGGAAACAAATATGGATCTCTTCCACTAAATTAATCATGCAGTTGTCTTCCAAATGCCTTGGCATAGAAGAGTGAGTGCCTCCAGTTTGTTGAAAGATTTCAATTTGCATTCCATCAATTCCTGGAGGATTGCTCTTTGCCAATGCCTTCCATGCACCTTGGACTTCTTCCTTCTGCATCACTGGCTCTTGATCATATGCTACATCTTGAAAAGGTTGAACACTGACCACTTCTTTTTGGTACAGTGACTCTGGGTATTTCTTCCATCTTCTTTTGATGCTTTCTGCATCCTTCAATATTTTATCCATTTTTGTTGTTAAGTGCCGTCGAGTCTATTCCTACCCATAACAACCTTGTATAGGGTTTCTGAGGAGCATCTAGTAAGCTTGAACTGCCGATCTTGCAGTTCAAATGGCTTTGCAGTCTGGCGCATTAACCCATAGTGCTACACCAGAACTCATAGAATCCTTCAGTTTTGATAATCAAGGCTTGGATTTATACTTCAGTTCTCTCAGCTTAAGAATTGCTAAGTGTATTCTTCTTTTTTGGTTTTCTAACTCTGGGTTTTGCATATTTCATTATAATATTTGACTTTGTCTTCTTGAGCTGACCTTTAAGTTTTTCTACTTAGTTATTTTATCTCTTTATTTCTTCTATTTGGTTTATCATATCTTCTGATACCCATTTTGGTCTTTTCCCTCTTTCTCATCTCTTCTTATTGACCTTTTGCTTTCTGCCTGTATGATGCTCTTCATGGCATCCCACTATTCTTCTGGTCTTTGGTCTTTAGTATCTAATCCATCACTGTTCTTCAGATGATCTCTAAATTCAGATACGGTATGTTCAAGGTCACATTTTGTCTCCCATTGACTTGTTTTAATTTTCTTCAGCTTCAGCCTGAACTTGTATAGGAATAATTGATGGTTTATTCTACAGTCTGCCCCTGGTCTTGTTTTGGCTGATGAAATGGACTTCCACAGATGTAGTTAATTTGATTTCTGTGTAGTCCATCTGGTGAGGACCATATGTATAGTCATATTTCATGCTGTTTAAAAAGGTATTTGCAATGAAGAAGTCTTGATCTTATAAAATTCTGTGATATAAGTGCCTCTAACATCATATCTTTCACTATGGCCATATTTTCCAACTACTAATTCTTTCTGTTTGTTTCCAACCTTTCAATTTCAATCAACGATAATTATCAATACATCTTGATTGCATGCTTGATCAATTTCAGACTGAAGAATTGGATAGAGTTCCTCAATTTCATCACCACTGGCTCCAGTGGTTGGTGGGAAAATTTGAATTATAGTGGTAATAACTGGTCTTCATTGCTGTTGTTGTTGTTGAGTGCTGTTGAGTCAATTCCGACCCATAGTGACCCCTTTACAGGGTTTCTGAGGAGTAGCTGGTGAGCTTGAATCTCCAACCTTGCAGTTCAAATGGCTTTGCAGTCTGGCGCATTAACCCACAGTACCCCACCAGGGCTCCAGTCTTCATTGTATGCATATGGATATTATCCTATTACAGACAACAATGCACTTCAAGACAGATCTTGATATGTTCTTTTTGATGATGAATGTGGTGCCATTCCTCTTCAATTTGTTATTCCTGGCATAGTGTACCATGAATTGTCACGAATTGGGCTGTAAACCGCAAGGTCAGCAGTTCGAAATTGTTGTTCCGCTGTTCCGTGGGAGAAAGATGAGGCTTTCTGCTCCCGTAAAGATTTACAGCCTCAGAAACCCTGTACAGGGTCGCTATGAGTCAGAACCGACTCCACGGCAAACAACAACAACAACAACAACAATGTAGCACTGGAGGCACTTACTCATCAATGCTAAGAAATATGGAAGACAACTACCTGACCAACTTTCTGGAAGCAATCCATATTTGTGCCTATTCCAAAAAGAGGTGACCCAAAGGTATGCAGAAATCATTGGACAATATTAATATCCCACGCAGGTAAAATTTTGCTAAAGATAATTTTTAAATTGCTGCAACCCTACATTGAAAGAGAACTTCCAGAGGTTCAAGGCAGATTCAGAAGGGGACATAAAATGAGAGATATTTTTGCTGATATCAAATGGATCTTGGCTACAGAGAATACCAGAAAGATGCTTACCTGTGCTTTTATTGACTATGTAAAGGCTTTTTTTTTTTAAAGCTTTTATTGTGAGTTGAGTGATAGTTTACATGGGAATACATCAGTTTTGCACTCATCCTTCTGTATTTCATGTCATGGCAACAATTATAATCCTCTCCATGCATCATCATTCAACAGTATTTGCTTCTATTTCTTATTCTCTCTGGTTTTTTGGGGATGTGTGTGTGTGTGTTTTATGATGTACACAAAGAACATTCAGGAATATATAATCATATAAACAACCCAAGGGCACATTCTGCATGCCTGCCTCCTGGCCGCCAATATACAGCTTTTCTCTTTCCATGAGTCTTGAGTCCACAGCTGGTCTATCTCTCGATGCCTTTGCCTCCATTTCTGATGTTATTGCTTCTCTGAGTACGGTCCCACATTCTACTAATGCTCTTTTCCTTTGATGGCCCTAGGGTCCTCTGTTCCTGGAATGTAAGATTAATTACTCCCTCCTTTATGTTACAAAACTTCTACATTTACAATTGTGACAATCACAATTAGTCATGATAACAATTACTTACTATTGAATCATAAGAATCTTATCCCCATCTCCTTTTCTCAGACCTGTGTAGACTAGATGAAAACTATTCAGTGGGGATTCTACCTTCCCTCGCACACTCTTAAACTAAATTCCCTCTTGAAAACTTGTAAGCCAGTCACTTCTTACTTTTATAGATCCCCATTTTAAGTTGTTGTTAAGTGCCGTTGAGTTAGATCTGACCCATAGTGACCCTGTATAGGGTTTCTGAGGAGCAGCTGGTGAGCTTGAACCACTGACCTTGCAGTTCAAATGGTTGGTTTTGCAGTCTGGTGCATTAACCCACAGCGCCACACCAGGACTAGCCAAATGTCTAAATTGCGTATCCTTATCAACCCTGTGTACAGAGAGGGTAGGTTAGATCCTTGATATGAAGACTCCTTACCTCTCAGTTGGTATTTTGAGCTACTACATCCATAAGTATAGGCCAAGTTCATCAAATTGTAGCAATTTATACTTGTTTTCTTTATCAAATTTCTTTATCTTCCTCTAGTCAAGTTCTGATCATCAAGCCATCAAAGCTAGATCATATTGGTACTATCTGCAAGTTTGGACATTCTTGTGCATCTCTTCTCACTTCATATCAGATGGACACCTCAGTCTCGGCTCTAACCCTCTGTAGCTATGTCTTTGTCCATGGGCTTAGGAGTCCTCAGCTCTTACTACACTTCAGACCCATCAGCCCTTCCTCTTCTCTTTCACATCTCCAGGTCAATGGGAGTATATGGAATGTGGTCAAACTTAGCCCATATCTTCATTTCTGCCTTTCCCCCTCTTCTATTTACCTGTAGACCAATGTGGTTGCCAGCAAGCTTACATGCCTGCTCATGTGTTTCCTTTGAGTTTCAGTCTTGAGGGGAGTGTGTCCTGAAGGGACTTGATTACTTGCCTTGATGGCTCCCTGGTGAACAACTTGCTTGTTTTTGTAGTAGCCAATCAGTCTATGTAAAAACTTTTGATTGTGTGAATCATGAGAAGCTATGGACAAAATTGCAGATAATGAGTATTCCAGAACACTTGATTATGTACAAGTGCTCATGAGGAACCTGTATGTAGACAGAGACAGTTGTTTGAACAGAACAAGAGGACACTGATGGTTTAAAATTAGGAAAGGTATGCAGCAGGGTTATATTCTTTCAACATACTTATTCAATCTGTATGCTGATCAAATAATCTAAGAGGCTGAATTATTTGAAGAAAGTGGCATCATGATTGGAGGAAGATTCATTAACAATCTGTGATACGCAGATAATATAATCTTGTTTTTTGAAAGTGAAGAGGACTTAAAATACTTACTGATGAAAATCAAAGCCCACAGCCTTTGATACGGGTTGGACCTCAGTGTAAAGAAAACAAAAATCCTCACATCTGGACCCAGTAAATACCATCAAGATAAATGGAGAGAAAACTGAAGTTGTTAAAGATTTAATTTTGCTCGTATCAACCATCAACACTTATGGAAGTAGCAGTCAAGAAATTAAACAATCTATTGCATTAGGCAAATGTGCTGCAGAAGACCTCTTTAAAGTGTTGAAGAGCAAAGATGTCAATTTGAGAACTAAGGTATGCTTGACCCAAGCCATAATGTTTTCAATAACCTCATATGCATACAAAAGTTGTACAGTGAATAAGGAAGATAGTAGAATAATTGATTCATTTTAATTTTGGTGTTGGAGGAGAATGTTGAAAGTATCATGGACTGCCAAAAGAATAAACCAATCTGTGTTGGAAGAAGTACAGCCAGAATGTTCATTAGAAGCCAGGATGGCCAGACTTTGCCTCTCATACTTTATACATATTACCAGGAGGGACTATTCTCTGGGGAAGGACATCATGTTTGATGAAGTGAAGGGTCAGAAAAACAGATGAAGAAATCAAATGAGACAGATTGGTACAATGGCAGCAGCAATGGGCTCAAACGTGGCAACTATTCTGAAGTTGGCTCAGGACTAAGCAGTGTTTCTTTTGTTGTGCAGTGTTGTGCATAGTGTTGGCAGGATTTTGCATAATTTTTCAAAGAGGAAAATTGTACCTCACTTCTTTGTTGTGACGCAATCCTACAAAGTTTATTCTAGTTCTTTATAGTTACTTGCATTTTCCTGCATAAACACACTCAGATGTTTAAGAATTTATTTCCACACTGCTTTATATTGCTGGTTTCCATTTTGCAAATGACAAACTCACAGCAAAGAAGAATGTACAATATGATCAATGATGTCAGAGTTTATAGCTTCATCTAGATTGTCTTTTCACATTTTTTAACAGTCAGACACATCATGAAAGAACTGCATCATTCAATTATTAAAATTATTACAGTTTTCAAAAATGACAAATATGCAATAATCCATACAGAGACTTCTGTCTTTTAAAAATTCTTTAAGATACTAGAAATGTGGGCTCTAGAACAGTGACTATACTGATGGCAGAACCTTTCAAGTTTCATTGAATCCAAGATCTATATCCTGTGACTTTGAAATTCATCACTGAAGAAGTCTACTCCCCTATGCCTTCAAGCTAGACTTGGTCATGTGACTCACTTTGGCCAAGAGAACTTTAGCATACTTAAAGCAAGCAGAAGCTTGAAAAAAAATCCTTACATGTTTCTGCTTCTTCTCTTGCTTCTCTACAGTCATGAGAACCTTCCCAAGGGATATGAGAGGCATGAGCATGTGAGAAACAGATGGAAGAGAGCCAGTTACCTCACACAAGTCCATTTCAGGCTACTTTACAAACAGCTGATTTCCAGACAAGGGGAACAGCACAGCAAGGACAGGCAAAGCTCCTTCCCAATATAAAGCTAAACATAGACGCCTGAGTGATCCCTGACTAGACCAGAGGAATTATCTAGCTGAAGCATTGAATAGCAAGAAATTGTAATTGTTTTAAGCCGCTGAGTTTTAAAGTTGTCTCTTTTATAGCATTATTGAGACAAAAGCTAGCTGGGCTGGTACATGTACATTAAGATATAAAAACATAAATAATCCAAAATAGACTATAAGACAATTATCCTGAAATGATTCATAGGACTACTTTAACACATAAGCTCCCCTGAATTCTGTAAATCTTTCCACAGCATGTCCATTGTAGAGAGAAGCATGTCTGTGCAGTAGCTTTAGAAACACTTTTTAAAATTCTCTGTATTGTAGGGATTGGAAAAGCTACCAACCAACCATTTATAATTTTCTTATTGATCTACTATAGATACTTTAGCTTAAAAATATAGTATCCTGACACACTGAGGTTAAGATGGTGGGTATTTATAATTGCAATTAAGAGCTATTTGCTGCCACTTATTTTCTTTCTAAACCATTATGGTAGGCAGAATAATGACACCTCAAAGGTGACAATGCCCTGATCCTTGAAATATATTACTTGAATTGTAAAAGAGATGTCACCATTATAATTAAGGATTTTCAGATAAGGGGATTGTTTAGGATTATAGAGGCAAATTCAATTTAATTATTAGTGTTTTTATAACAGAGAGGGCCAAAATCAGAGCGAGAAGATGTAAGGACAGAAGCAAAGGTTAGTGAAAAGAGGTTCACTCCTGCCTTTGAAAAGGGAGGAAAAGGCTAGGATGTCCTATTGTAAGTGGTTTTGAGAAGATGGAAAAAGCAAAGTAATGGATTTTACCCTAGAGCCTCCTGAAGGAACCCCACGTTATTAATCAGCTTTAGTGTTCTGACTTCCAAAACTTTACTATAATAAGTTTAAGTTGCTTCCAGCTACTAAGGGCCTAAGAATTTGCTACAGCAGCAATAGGAAACAAATACAACCATGCAAACATCTTTTCTGGTAATTTTAAGAAACTTTCTTTATGAAGCATATTTCAACCTACATCTTATATAGTTACAGTATAACTCCAAATGAGTGCCTAACGTGTACATAAAATTGCCCTGAAAATACATTTACTACTCTAGATATACCACTAATACATATTGGAGTAGGGATGGGGTAGGACAACTATACTGTGTTCTTATCCATTCTATCCATTCACATGTGCAGGACACTAAAACAACTGAATTGCAAGTTAAAATGAAGCCCTAGTGACTCAGTGGTAAAACTACCTTATACTAACCAAAAGTCTTGTGGTTCAGACCTATCAGCTGCTCTGCAGGAGAAAGATGTGGCAATCTACCCCCATAAAGTTTTATAGTCTTGGAAATCCTATGGGACAGTTTTAGTCTGTTCTTTAGAGTCCTGGTCTAGTGCTGTAGGATAAGTACTGGACCACAACATTGGTTTAAACTGCAAGGTTGGTAGTTCAAACTCATCTCCGCACATTGGAAACTCTATACAGGGTTCCTATGACTTGATGACACTTAATAATAACAACATCAGGGTAATTATGAGTCAGAAGTCACTAGATAGCAGTAGGTTTAGGTACCTTAAAACAAATATGCCAACAAAATTTACATTGTTGTTGCTAAGTGCGATCAAGTCAGTTCCAATTCACAGTGACCCTGTATAGGGTTTCTGAGGAGCTGCTTGCGAGTTTGAACCACCAACCTTGCTGTTCAAATCTTGTAGTCCAGTGATTTATCCTACAATACCACACCAGACCTCCACAATTTTGCATGGGACCAATAAATAAATCCTATGAAGAGTATAGGTGTCCCTGGGTGGTGTAATTAGAGGCACCATACAAAAAGTTCTGGTAATCTGCTTCTGAATGGTGACAGACAGCCTTGAAAATCCTATGGAGCAAAGTTATCTTCAACACACGGGGTTGCAATGAATATGAATTGATTTAACAGCCAACTGGCTTACTTTTGGTTTCTGAAAAGCATAAAGAATAGAAGCTAACATTAGTGTCCTTACTTGAAAGACTAGGCCAAGCAAATATTTTAGAATGAGTCTATTTGCCTTTCACGAAAGGCTAATGAAGGGTAATTCAGAAAAAGGAAACATCATCTTTCTGAAAGACGACATAGGATGGAGAAGAAGTCATGAGCTTTAGCATTTCACAGATCCAAATTCACTTCTGCCATAACACTGACTAACTGAGTATGTTTGTACAAATTACTTAACCTTTATGAGCTTCAGATTTCTGTTCTTGTAGAAATGAAATCAGACTTCTCAGAATTATGACTAATAAGTTTGAAAAAGAAATACCTTTTGATTCATAAATCTCTCTTCTTGATGTATATACTAGAGAAATAAAAGCAGTGATAGAAATAGGTGCATTTAAATCCATGCACATCACAACACTGTTCACAATAGCAAAATGATGGCTACAACCTTAATGTCCATCAACAGAAGAGTGGATCAACAAACTTTTGGCACATACACTCAACGGAATATTATGCAACATTAAAGAATAATGATGAATCTGTGAAATACTTTTTAACCTGTATCAATGTAGAGGACATGATGCTGAGTAAAATAAGTCAGAAACAGACACATATTGTATAAGACTACTACTCTAAAGCCCTGGTGTGGCACTGTGGGTTAATGCGCCAGACTGCAAAGCTGTTTGAACTGCAAGGTCGGCAGTTCAAGCTCACCAGCTGCTCCTTGGAAACGTTATACAGGGTCGCTATGGGTCGGAATCGACTAGACGGCACGTGACAACAACTACTATAAAAAGTCAAAGAAAGTTTTTCACACTAGAAGAGGTATTCTTTTATGGTTACCTAGGATGGGAGGGGAGAGGAGGATGGGTCATTGGCTGGAGGGTAGACATGTGTTAATTTGAGTATTGTTGTTGTTGTTGTTGTTATTGTTATGTGCCATGGAGTTGGTTCCGACTCAGAGCGACCCTGTACAGGGTTTCCGAGGCTGTAAATCTTTACGGGAGCAGAAAGCCTCATCTTTTTCCCTCAGAACAGCTGGGAGTTTCGAACTGCTGACCCTGAGGTTCGCAGCCCGATTCGTAACCACTACGCTACCAGAGTGTAGGGGAAAATAATTATAAATAAAAAAAAGAAAAAATGTTTAAACATTATTCACTGAATAGAGGGTAAAAACATGTTAACTTGGGTGATGGGGATGGCAATATTCAACACAAAGGAATTTGGCAGAGGAAAGATGAGAGTATCAGAAGACACAGTGAGAAGTACAAGAGTCAAAGTGAATAGATGGGTCAGAGAAAAAGAGGAAGACCCCTTGAAAGATGGATTGGTAAAGTGGCAAAATCAATGGGCTCAAACGTGGCAACAATAGTGAGGTTGGCCCAGGATCGGGCAGTGTTTCGTTCTGTTGTGCATAGGGTCGCTATGAGTCAGTACTGACTCGATGACACCTAACAACAACAACAACTGTTAACTGATGTGATATATGGAGGGGATTGAATCATTGCAGTGAAGTTTAGTGTATGATTTTTTAAACGTAAAAGTGATGATCTGCTCTGTAAACTTCCATTCAATTCACAATAAAAAGTTTTTTTAAAAAAATTAAATTATATAAAAATGATGACTGGTGACTTAGTGGATTATCATGTTGGACAGCTAACAACAGGTCAGCAGTTTGAATTCTCCAGCAATTCCAGGGAGGAAAGAAGAGACGTTCTGCTCCTGTAAAGATTTATAGCATCGGAAACCCTACATAGGATCACTATGAATTGATATCAACTCAATGGCAGTGGGTTTTAACACCTTTTGTTGTTGTTGACGTAGTTAAGTGCCACTGAGGTGGTCCTGATTCATAGCGATCCTGTACAGGATTTCCAAGAAGTGACTGGTGGGTTTGAACCCACGACCTTGGGGTTAGCAGTTCAGTGCTTATCATCTAGCGCTTCGACGGCTACAACTGCTCTACTGGTTTTAAGGAGGCGAGGTGGGCGGGGCTGTGGCGTAGGCATTGGGCTGATAACCAAAAAGTCAGAAGCTCAAACCCACCCACTACTTCATGGGAGAAAGATGAGATTGAATACTCTCAGAAATAATTACCATCTTGGAAACCTTAGACAGGGTCACAATGAATTAGAACCAATTAGATGGCAGTGAGTTTTAGGGTTCTACTGGTCTTAATTTTGAAAAATGTAGGTTGATTTTTATGGAGAAGGGCATGAACATGCAGCAAGCACTGAACTTGATGTGTTACAAGGACTGCCTCCTTATAATCCTCAGCATGACAGGTTCGCTGGTACTCAGGTATTTGAAAGTTTCGTGCTAGCTCAGCACTCTCACAGGTGGAACTGGCATGCAGGTGTGCTGTCTTTGGAATGCAGCTTGCCATAGCACTGTCAAAAGGTGCATGAGAGGTCCTTGGCAGACAGGCAGGAATGAAGGGAGAAAGGCTGAACCCTGTCAGATAGGAGCAGAGCTGTCAGGGGAGATGATATTCCTGCTCTCAGTGAGAGCTGCTTCAAAGTAAAATAAACAGAGGAAGCATTAAAGAAATCTGTGACCATCTGATCCACGACTGCAGTGTTAATAACAAAGCAGGTTCATAGCTGACAGCAAGGGCTCCAGACAACAGATTTAGGAATGTGCTATTACCTAGGTGAATTGCCACCAGAAAGCCAAACAAACCTCTTCATGTATTTCCAAAATGACAAAAAAGGATTAGGGGATTTTGTGCACATACACCCACACACAGTCTATTTTATTCTTTTAATATAATGCATTGTCTTCATACATACATTCCAACATATGATATATTAATATTATGACCCTGATGGTATAGTGATTAAAGTGGTTGACTGCTAATCTTGAATCTAACAGTTGCTTTCAAGGAGAAAGATGAGAGTCTGCTTCTGTAAAGATGTACAGACTTGGAAACCCTATGTTGTTGTTAAGTGCCATCAAGTGGGTTCCAACCCATAACGACCTTGTATGGGGTTTCCAAGGAGCTGGTGAGATTGAACCGTTGACCTTGCGGTTCAGATTGACTTTGTAGTCCAGTGTATTAACTCACTGCGCCACACCAGTTCTATTCTGTCCAATAGGGTTGCTATGAGTTAAAATGGACTCAATAGCACTGGGTTTGGTTTGCGTTATAAATATTTAGACACAAATTATCTCTCTTTTATTTTTCAATATATTCATATGTATAGTACTTTCTTCCTATCAACATTAGGATTTTTAAGGGAATATTTAAAAATAAAATAAAAACATCTAAAGACTCCACATTGCCTAATGTCTCTCGTGTAAAAGAACAGATGGAAGCCGGTTTTCGGCCACTAGAACCTAAGAATATTCCTAGCACAAGAAATGAAGTTTTAAAGACAAAAGTAAGCACTAATGTGTACAACTGGAAATCAAATTAATTATACTAGCAAATTTCCTGCAGACTTCTCAGAAGAACAATGTACTTGGTAAGTAGTGGATTCAAATTTCTGGCAGACATAAAGCTTCCTCCACAACTGTCTCTCAAAGAAGTTATCAGGAAAATGTTGCTTCTATATTTTCTTAGCTGATTTCAAATAGATTCAACAGGTTTTCTAGCTTAATGCTCCTTAAAGTTTTAAAATTGAGAGAAAGAGCATACTTGTGGAGAAAAGGAGAGGAGCTCTGAGATTGTAGTGGTTAGGAGTCTGGCTGCTAATCTCACCGCCAACAGTTGGAAACTGCCTGTGGTTCCATGGAAAGAAAGATGAGGTTTCTACTCCCTTAAAGATTTACAAGTTTGGAAATCCCATACAGGGTTGCTCAAAACTGACTTGATGACACTTAACAATCAACAAAATCAACAATGTAGGTCTCTTATTATTTAGCTTCCTATTTAATTTTGGAAAACTTCTGAGTTTTTTAATTCCAAGACAACACTATGAAACTCATGCTGCATCTGATGTAATTCCACCACATATTGCTGTTTCCCCATCATTCTATTTATTTGTTGCCATAGCTATGAACATAACAATTGTGGTGCTGTGGCTTAATGCGCCAGACTGCAAAACCATTTGAACTGCAAGGTCAGTGGTTCAAGCTCACCAGTTGCTCCTAGGAAACCCTATACAGGGTTGCTATGGATCGGAACTGACTCGATGGCACTTAACAACAACAACATAAATCTTTAGCTTCCATAGACACCACTTTCCCTCTCAGAGCAAATTCAGGTAATGTGTAAACTGCCAATTAATTATGTACAGTCATATTTTCTAAAGATTAACATCTGCACAATGCCTTTAAAGACTTTATAGAGAGAATTATAAACATGTGACTGCAGTTTGACATCAATGTTTTCTTTCATTCAGGTTAAAATATCACTATTTCAAGTATTAAATTCAAGACGGAGTACACTGGCTTCTTATTAAGAAAGAACAATTGTTTCTCTTTATCATTTTGACTGACTTCCCATAATATTCCTTGGGAGTCTTTGTGTGTGGGTCAAGAATGTGATCTGCTTCAATGCTCATTGGGTAGCAAGATAATGTTTCAACCTCTGGAGCTTTGGGGAACACTTTCTGAACAAGCCAAAGCAGAGTTAGGAAGGTGTGTTGGGTCTCTTCTCTCAAATAACCACAGTCTCTAAAGACAAAAAAGCAATCCACTTCCATTCTTCAATCTCAGTCCCAATTTTCCCTTGTGTCCTCACATGACTTTTGGACTTCAGCATTTTCTACTTCAGGGACTATGACTCAGCAGTCTCTTTTCTACCAAGAAGTCTTTTTTTTTTTCTCTTCTTTTGTTTCTTCTTTTTTTCTAATGAACTTCAAAGCTTCTCTGGAGTAATTATAAAACAGCGCATGGAAACGAGTGAGAGTTCAAATAAAGGTGACCCAATGACTCAAGATTCAATGACTAAAAAATAAAGGAAAAGTGAAAGAAAGCTATTAAGAAGAATAGTTTCTCGGTATTATTGTAATTGCTTTTTACAAAGGTGGCATTGGTAAGTTTTCCATAAGTTTATGAAAACAATGGCCATGAATTAAAGCATATCTTAGTGGGCTAGAGTAAAGAATGTTTATTGATAACTAATATGGGTTACAATGATGTAGATCTCTGTTATAAGAAGTGAGAAGACAGTATGTCCAAACTACAGCCTCTGACATAAAATAAAAACTTAACATTTTATCTTTTTTTAAATATGAAAAAGCATTTATACTGAATTATCTTGCTCTTCCTGATCATATAGTCTAATGGATCAGTTTTACACAATGATAACAGATGTGCCATGACACACTCAAGTACCCAGTTTTTTTCTCTAATAGATCTGAGAGACTATGTAGCAAAAAAATTAATTTGATTACTGTGGAACTTCTCAGATTCTTCAATATGCTAATTGTTGCTGTTGTTGATAAGTATCCTTAAGTCAGTCTGACCAATAGCAAATCTGCATAGGGTTTCTGAGAACCAGCTGGTGAGCTTGACCCGTCACTCAGGAGTTCAAACAGACTTTCCATCCAGCACATTAACCCACAGCACCACACCAGGACTCCCTCAGTATGCTAATATGCATTCTTAATAAAAAATAGTACAGTTTAATAAGGCAATTTCCCAAAGATATTTCATGACAGAACTTAAATCCCCCTTGGCATTCCTATTAATATTTCCTGTAACAGAGTTCTGCAGAACACCATTCTGGAAAACATTCATCTTCTTGGAGTCAAGGGGTTAAAGAAAATTCCTTTTAGGAGTTTTAAATATGATTTTAAGTTTAGAGTACAAGAAAATTAGATCACCTAATTTAATTTAGAGCCAATTTATTTTATCACTCTCCTAACCAAAAACCTCTGATGGAGCACTATGTTCTACCAGTTCTAACCTCAAATTTGCTTGTTTGTCAAGGTCCACTCTAATCCATCTGCCACATTTAGCTACCATTACTCTTCACAACTTACCCAGAGTGCCATTCTACCTTGTCAGATTCACTATTCAAAACAGACATCCAGCAAATTTCAGAGCATATCATGTGGAGAACAATAGGAAACTAATTTGTTTATAGTGACTGCAGCTTAAGAAAGCATTAACAAAATCCAAGAACTCTCTATAATTAGTAAAAATCTTGAGATATGAAGCAAGTGTTATAGCAGGGATGGCACTGAGCAAGACAATAGGGCAGAGGAGGAGATTCTTCCTCTTGAAGGAATAGCATCCAAACCAGAACAATTTACTTGGCTACCTTATGAAGGAAGGGTAGCTATGTACCACAAGGTAATAAAGACAGAATCACTGTCTAAGAATGAAATCCATTTTATTAATCTTAGAATAAGTTTTACGTAAAAAGTAAAGTCGATTGTTCTCATTGCAGGGTGGTTTCAATTATTCTCAACAAAGCCTTTTATCCTTCTCAAAATGTCCCAAATTAAAGAAACTACTTGTGTTGTGTTATACATAGACACCTGGATTGCAGTGGTCTCTACTATAGTTAAACATTTCTCACACACACACACAAATAATAATTTTTGCAGATCCTCTACTATGTTGTTGTTGTTGTTATGTGTCGTTCCGTGGGAGAAAGATCCTCTCCTATAGAACTATCTTAACTAGGCTTATTTTTGTCTGTCAGCTTGTATTCATTATTAACAAAATAAATTCATGTGATTCCTACAGAAAGCATAGAACATTGATGCTTTGGATAAGCCAATAAAGCTGAAAAATACTATAAATGAACAATATTCACTTGGAGTTTCCAAATGTTGAAAATGATGAATAGATTTCTTATATTTCGTTACTTATGAAGGTCTCAAATACTCTGGAATCTCAAGTTGGAAATCCTCATTTAACAGAGAATTCTTAACAAAGTGACTCCTCTTATACACTACATGGACTCACTGAGGCAGCATCCAGCCCTCCTCCATATGGTATCAAATGCACAACATTATTCCTAATGGATTTCCAGATATCCCTTTACCATTTTTGTTATCATTGCTTCCTGCTTTTCTCCAAAGGTCTACCTCCTTCCCTAGTTTGTATATTCAGAAGAGACAAAGTTTATTTAAATTATACATATAATTAATTGTTAAGATGATTTGTCAGTCTTAACAAGCCTTTACAAGAGGAGAATGAGTCACATAGAGCTTTGCAAACATCAGCATACCAGAAGTCTGATCAAAGAGTAGCTTTTGCATTTTTGTTTTAAGGAACTGTTTTAAGGAAGTTTTCTTGTGAATTTACTGAAGAAGAACTAAGTTTTCTGAAGAAGTAGAAAACTAAAAAGCACCACTTTTCAGACCTGCATTCTTTATAAGTAAGAAGCATAGAGCTGAACAAATCTTACATATCACCTATATCAAGTTCTTCATTTTTAAAAGTGGGAAATTTAAGCCAGCAAATCTACATAGAGTATCACAACTGGTTACAACTGGCAGTATAACTAGGGTAGTCAGGTAGGTTATCATCTAAACTTTGACATTTTTGAGAGTAAAGGGCTACTCTTCAATAATGATGTCAATATTAAAGCTGGGATTGTCAGACAAGCAAGGATATATGGCCCCCTTAGTTGTGGTGTTGTGGATTAATACACTGGACTACAAGATCAGTTTGAACCACAAGGTCAGCTGTTAAAGCTCACCAGATGTTCCTTGGAAACCCTATACAAGATTGCTAGAAGTAGGAACTGACTTGATGGCACTTAACAACAGTAAACAACTGTAACCAAGGAATTTTGGTGGACTGCTAACCATAAGATTGTCAGTTCAACCCTTAGCTTTCCATGGGAGTAAGATGAGAAGTTCTGCTTCCTCAAAGATTTGCAAACTCAGAAACCCTACACAGGGGTGTCATGAGTTGGAAATAACTCAATGGCAGTGAGTGAGTCATTAACTATAATCAGGTCTTCTGTGCAATGATTGTATTTAAAATATAAGTGGTAGTTGATGGGACAATTAATTTATATTATAATTTCCATTTCAGTTTGAAAAAAAATTATAATATATATGCCACTTAGAGTATTGAACCCTACACAACTATGGACATAGTGGAACATACAGTGGGGAAAATATTGAAAACTTCTTAGACAGTGTCAAACATCTTAAGGCAATGAGTAGCTAGCTGAGCCTAGGGACTCAGGAACACAGCCCAGGGGACACCATGGCAAATTGGCATAACAAAGTCCATAAAGACAATGTTCTACATCCTACTTTGATGAGTAGCATCTGGGATATAAAAGCTCATGAGCAACGACCTAAGGTGCAGCTATTGATCTCTCCATGTGCAGAAGAGTGATGAGAACTGAAGATGCTTGGAAACAATTAGCCCAACGGACTAATGGAATATGTGCACATCAGTCTCCTTGACTCAGACCAGAAGTAGATGGTACCCAGCTACCACTACCAACTATTCTGAAAGCTTCACATTAGAAATTCCAGGGTAAAAAGGCAGACTATATGGAACAAAACACAAAATTATTTTTAAAAAAAGAAGAATGGGTTTATTAGTCAATAAGAGATTAGAAGAACCTGAGACTGTTGCCATGACCATCTGTCAGGACTAAAAAGAATGTCACTCTCATGGCCCAACTTTCAACCAAGCAGTAGAAAGTTGTATATGAGGAACAACAACACTAGTAATGTATGCTCACTATGAATGATTGAACCATCAATAATTCAAAATCAAAAGGGAAACATGTGCATAAGGACAAATGTGAGAAGGTGTATGAAATGGAAATAGGAGCTCAGGGAGGAAGTGGGATAACTTGTTCCATGGAAAGGACTGAAATTACTGAGATAAAACAAAGTATATTGTTTATTGAATGTAAAACTGATGATTGTATCACTCAATTCACAATAAAATGTCTAAGTAAATAAATAAATAAACCCTGAATCCATTCTTCATTAGCATAACTGTAATATTATAGCTGCTCATTATCATAACTAGAAGCAAAACAAACCAATTAAGTAACAGTGTCATTTTTCAGTCTCCTCACCAGGAACTACAGGAGGCAAAGAATTCATTCATCAAGGACTGGAATTTAATAATTTAAAAGTTAAACTTTATAATTTAGTTCTTAAATTTAATTCAGTGATTTGCCATTATCTCTATGTGGAAGCATATGTCAAATTTATAAACAATATATGAATAGTGTAATTAAGCTTCTGATTATGGAGTAAAATTAAAGCATGCCATAATTAAAGTATGGGTAGTGCATTTTAATAAGTATGTTTAAATAAGTATCTGAAGAATATAAATGTCAATAATTGACCAAGAAAGAGGCGGCAAGATGGTGGACTAAGTAGAAAGGCTGTACAGACCTTCTACAACAAAGATTCAGATAATCAAATGAAACAGATGCAGATGTTATTCCTGGGACTGAGTTTCACGTGAAGTGATAGATACGTGGATTGAATGCATACCAGGAGAGAGAGCTGAACAGACATGGCAAAATAAGGAGAAGATGGTGATAAGAGCCACGGACCAACAGTCACCTTAAGTTATTTCTAGTGGCTTCAGAGACAAGAAAAGTTATCCACATTTGCTGAAACATATGTGGCTCACAGAGATAAAGGTTCAATCTCTTCTTGCTACGCACGCTTCTCTGGTGACCAGAGGTGAGGCCAGCCCTCACCAGCATACACCCCTCAGGGAAGCTCCTGGCTGTCGGAACATCATGGTGGTGAGTGCCACAATTGTGAATCCCATTAAAGGAGGGAGAAGCTATCCACATTGATCCTGTTTGAGTGGGCCTTGCTTCAAGACTGCAGAGTTGCCCTGACCAGCCCTGGGCTAGCTCTCACTAGAAGAAGCAGCTGAACAGACACCTGAGTGAGGAAAAAAAAACCAAAACAACAGCAAAACACACACATATAAAAATAATGGCTGATGTGTACTAGCAGGCAGGCCAGTCACAGTATGGCCATCTTTAACTTTTATGGGTAACTTTAAATACAAGAGGGGCAGTAAGTGGCACAGAAACATACCACTTATTGATGGATAGAAAGGGACATTGTTTTTCTTATTGTACCCCATATTACCCTGGTGACTAGAGGTCTAGCTAGCCCCCATCTTCATACACTCCTAGGGAAGCACCTACTCTTTGGGCTGTTGAAATCCCATCAAAGTGTGTGGGAAGCTGGCAGTACCAACACTGGCACCTGGGATCAGGTGTGGCCTATTCCAGACTTGAAGAGCTGATTCTGGCCATCCCTGAACTAGAGGGACACCTTACCCTGGACTCATCTATGATGGAAATAACCTAATACCACAGCAACTTTTGGTAGCTCTGGTAGCATAGTGGCTACAAATCGGGCTGTGAACCAAAAGGTCAGCAGTTCGAAACTACCAGCTGTTCCGTGGGAGAATGATGAGGCTATCTGCTGATGTAAAGATTTACAGTCTCAGAAACCCTGTACAGGGTCACTATGAGTCGGAACCAACTCCACAGCACATACAACAACAACAACAACAACAACAACTGTTTCCCGGTCTGAATGAACTAATTTCAGATTGGGTGTTCAGAACAAAAAAAATGTTCAGAACAAAAAAAATGAACTAATTTCAGATTGGGTGTTCAGGAACTCTGTATAGGATTGAATTTTACTGTCTCATCCTTTACCCACCCATGATAGGAGGTTCGTGGTTGAAAGGAGACCACAGAATTCTCGCCTCTCTGGGTCAGACACCTGTCTAGTTTTTTGTTTGTTTGTTTTCCTTAATTGTATTTGTCTCATTATTTTTCTCCCTCATCATTACATCTCTTGTTTTTATTTCTTCCTATCTCTCCTTTAGTTTTTTCATTTTTTTTTCTGCTTCTCTTTCCCAACCACTGCTGCTTATTTCTTCCTTTTTAAAAATTTATTTATTTTAATTTTTGTTACCATCCTTTGCTCTCTTTTCCTTTTAATCACTTCCTTTTCCTAACTGTGTTTAGATATTTTAATTTTCTCTCTTTCATTTTTCATTTTCTTCTCCCTCTTCTCTCTTTGCTTTTTGAATCATTTTGTTTGCTGTTACCTGCTTTTTACTTCAATCAATTCACACCTGTTGTTAATTGTCAAGGGATTGAAGGCACTAGTTAAAAGAGAGAGTAGTAGAATGGATAAGTTTTAAAGCCTTAGTCTGGTCATCACTGTCCTTTTTTTCTTTATTATTTTCTTTCTTTAGTGTTGTTTGCTAATTTGTGTTCATCTTCTTTCTGTCTCTCTCTTGTGTGTGTGTTTTCTTGCCTTGCCTGACAGGAGATAGCAACTGCAATGATATAGCCCAATCAAAACCATACCCATTATAACCCCACCTATTGGACAAAAGCCAATAATAGCTGTGATCCACTGGATCAATGACAACAACCAACATCAGTGAAATCCATCCTAAACTGAACACACTAACAACCAACAAAGACCTGTGCACAAGCTCTTATTATTATTATACCAACAGAATGTGTGCCAAAGAATACACCAACAAATAATCAACAATATAACACAAATATGACAGTGTCATAACATCTCAAAAGAAGCAGACAATTTCTGTTCACAAGAAAAACAAGACAGAGTGACTCAAACAAGTAAGCAAGAAGCAGAACTAGAAAACATTTTTGAGGAAAAACAGGCATTGGAAATATCAGAAAAAGACTTCAGGAAAATGATATTTAGATACAGTCAAAAGATTGACAGAAAGATACAGGAAAACAAAGAATTCAGGAAAGCTCTACAGGAACAATCAAACAAAAACAAAATACATAAAGGATTGGAGAAATTAGAAAACCTGCAAATAGAAATTCATCAGATTAATACTAAGATTTCAGAAATGCACAATATATTAAATGGGCAAAGGGGTAGATTTAAATTAATGGGAGCCCTAATTAGTGAACTTGAAGAGAAATCTCTTAATACAAGTAGCTAGAAGAACAATCATAAAAAAAGAGAGAAAAAAAATCTAAAGAAAGCCTAAGGTTCATGTGGGATAATGTGAAGAGGAATAACTTGCAGGTGATTGGAATTCTAGAATAGGAGGAGACAAAGAAAAGCACAAAAAGGTAGTCAAACAGCTGTTGGAAAAAAAATTCCCTAACATCATACACAAAAAATGAGAAAGTAACTATTCAAGGAGCTGAATGTACATCAAACAAAATAAATCCCAAACGAAAATCAACAAGACATATCGGATTCATACTTTCCAAAATCAAAGACAAGGAAAGAATCATGAGAGTAGTTTTGGAAAAACAAAAAGTTACCTACAAAGGAGAATGAATAAGATTAATTTTTATTCATCCACAGAAACCATGAAAGCAAGAATACAATGGGGAGACCTATACAAAACTCTGAAAGAAAGAAACTACCAACCAAAAATCATAAACTCAGAAGAATTCTCACTCAAATACAATGGCCAACTTAGAATATTTCCACATAAACAGAAATTAAAGGAAATTTTTAAAAACCAGATCAACTTTACAAAAAACACTAAAGTAAATCCTTTGGACTGAGAACCAACAAAAGCAGACAACAACCAGAGACTGACAAATATAGTAACACTACCAATAACTCAATCTAGGTATTTTGTTGTTGTTGTTATGTGCTGTGGAGTCGGTTCTGACGCATAGTGACCCTGTACAGGGTTTCTGAGGCTGTAAATCCTTACGGGAACAGAAAGCTTCATCTTTCTCCAGCGAACAGCTAGCTGGTAGTTTCAAACTGCTGACCTTGCGTCTCACAGCCCGATTTGTAACCACTGTGCTACACTACGCTAGGTATACAAGTATCTAAAGTAAAAGAAACTTTCAAGACTGAAAATAGGGAATCAGGGGTATCATCAATTTATAACCAAGACAATTACTAAGCAAAAAGAGCTGAAAGTATAGTTACAGAATTTCAAATGGTGAGGAAGCCAAATAGATTTCAAGAGAAAACAGACTGTTTCAAACTGGGGGAGAAATGAATAAATTGCAGAATAATGACAAAGAAAATTAATATAACTTCGCATCCTATCAAGAAAAGGGAAAACATGAAGAATTTGTAAACATTAACAATGGCATTGAAGAAATTTATAAGTAAACAAACAAACAAAATGAACTCAGAACAGAAAAATATGTGGAACAAAGAAAACAGCAGCACCACAAAAACACTCAGCAAAATGACTTCAATCAATTCATACCTGTTGTTAATTGTCAAGGGATTGAAGGCACTAGTTAAAAGGGAGAGTAGTAGAATGGATAAGTTTTAAAGCCTTAGTCTGGTCATCACTAGGTAGCAAAGAGAGTTAATTAATATAGTATTATTCATTGCTTTCATTGTTCAGTTTCTAATCTCTAGTCATTTTCTATCCTAAAGAGCACTCAACAAGACAATTAGGTGTTTCTACAGAAGAGGATGTTTGCCTTCCTGGTTTCTGGAAAGTTTTATACATCAGCACATTTCTGTAGACATTTGAACTTTTCATATCACCATCAATACCAACTTCACTTGAAAAAGTAAAACAAAATTTGACAAATGATAGCTGTTACGTACCATTAAGCCAGTTGTGACTCATAGTGGCCCTATAGAATTTTTAAGGAGTACCTGGTGGGTTTGACCCACCAACCTTGTGGTTAGCAGTCCAGTACTTATTCTACAGTGTCATACCAGGAGTGCTACTAAATGAGGAATAAAGATTTTATGCTGTTTGTTGTTGTTGGGTGCCATCAAGTCAGTACCTACTCATAGTGACCTTATTATGCACAACAGAACAGAACAAAACACTACCAATCACAATTGTTGCTATGCTTTGAGCCCATTACTGCAGCCATTGTGTTCTAAGTTTGGTTTTCTTTAAAAATGTTGTTGCTGTTAGGTGCCATCCAGTTAGTGCTGACTCATAGTCACACTAAACACACACAAAAAAACCCAAAACCAAATGGCCTGATCTTGTGTAATCCTCACAATTATTGTTACACTTGAGTTGCTACCACTGTGCCAATTCATTTCGTTGGAGTCTGTGTCTTTTTCGCTGAGCCTCCACTTTACCAACCATGATGTCCTTCTCAAGGGACTGGTCCCTCCTGACAATTTATCAAAAATCTGAGAAATGAACTCTCACCATTCAGGCTGTTAAGAAGCATTCCGGCTGCTCTTCTTCCAAGACAGATTTGCTTGTTCTTTTTGCAGTCCATGGTACTTTCAATATTCTTTTCTAACACCACAACTCAATTGCATCAGTTCTTCTATGGTCTTCTTAATTCATAGTACAACTTTCACATGGATATGAGGCTTTTGAAAATATCTTGCCTGGGTCAGGTGCACTTTAGTCCTCAAATTGATATATTTGCTCCTCAACACTTTGAAGAGGTCTTGTGCAGCAGATATGCCTAAAGCAATATATATTTTGAGTTCTTGACTGC
Organism: Chrysochloris asiatica; assembly: GCF_000296735.1. Classification (NCBI taxonomy): domain Eukaryota; kingdom Metazoa; phylum Chordata; class Mammalia; order Afrosoricida; family Chrysochloridae; genus Chrysochloris; species Chrysochloris asiatica. The sequence goes on from NW_006408613.1 coordinate 672,235, forward strand.
TGTTTCAATGAGTCTTGATTGTGGATCCAAGCAAATTGAAGTCTTCATTAATTTCAATTTTTTTCTCCATTTATCATTATGTTATTTATTATTCCAGGTGTGAGCATTTTTGTTTTCTTTATATTGAGATGTAGTCCAGGCTGTAGTCTTTGTTCTTCTTTAATAAGTATTTTAAGTCCTCTTCACTTCCAGCAAGCAAGATTGTATCACCTGCATATAGAAGGTTGTTAATGAGTCTTCCTCCAATCCTGATGCCACATTCTTCTTTATATAATCCATCTTCTTTTTAAAAATAGAGAAAGAAAAGATAAAGAATTCCTCCTAGAAATGTAATGTTTAAAAAATTATCACTTGCAATAGACCAAATTAAGATAAGATTGAATACTTATCCTGCTGGGTTTATTGTAACAAAATGAATTTATTTTCTAAGTGCATTTCAACTAAGTTTTAAGGTTTTTTTTTTTTTTTTCCCTTCTTAATTGAACTGAATTACTTCATTTAGACAGGAGTGTGGTAGCGCCTAGGGTATGCACTGGAGTACAAACCATAAAGTTAGCAGTTAGAACCCACCAGCTGCTCCATAGAGAAAAGATGCATAGATTTACAGGGTTTCTATGAGTTGGAACCAACTTGGCAGCCTTTAACAACTACATTTAGAAAACAAACCTGTTTTATCCCTTATATTGAAAAATGTAATCTAATCTTAATTTAGTTAAGCATATTTATTTAGTAAAATATTTGTCATCCTGAAACCAGGACTCAGATTTTTTGTTTTTGTTGTTTTTCAAATACAGGCAGTCCCAGATAATGAATGCGATCCATTCCTAAGTATTTCTTAAGGACAGATTTGTAAGTAAGTCAAAACAGGTGCTTATGCAAGAAAAGGCTCAAAGCCTTTTGAATTATCTAAAATCTGCACATCCCATAAGTGAAGGTGACTGTGATGAAGAAACTGTTGAGAGTAGGGGTTCATTCAATAATTTCAATTTTGTATAATATTAAAGGACGAATGTGAGTTGTCCCTAAGTAAGAAGTTTGTTTTCCAGTGACTTACTGTACCTGACTTTGAAGTTCTCTCTATGGCGTCTATTAAAACTACTAAGACAAAAGAAAAAGTGTGTGTTGAGATTGAATAGCACAATGTTTTATTAATTTGTTTCTTTTGCTCAAAGACCAAAACTGTTTCAGTATTTTGCTCAAAGACCATAAACTGTTTCAGTATTTTCTGTCTAGAATTAATACAATTCTCTTTTGGTGTTTGGATCCTACCACCTTCTGTCTCTGAAAGTAACCAATCATCTCTATATTCAATACTAGTTATTTTTCTTTTGTTTACCACATGTTCACATCTCACTAACAAATACAGCATCTTGCTTTAAGTTATTATCCTTTCTAATTTTCCCTACCATCATACACCTGAAAACTTACTTTACCTTTATATCTCTCACTTCTTCACTATTTGTTGCTGTTGTTATGTGCCATCAAGTCACTACCGACTCACTCATGGCAACCTTATGCACAGCACAACGAAACAGTGCCTGATCCTGGGCCAACCTCACTATTTCTGCCATACTTGAGCCCGTTGATGCTGCCACTTTGTCAATCCATCTGTCACTGGGGGTCTTCCTTTTTTTCTCTGACCCTCCACCTTACCAAACATGATATTCTTCTCCAGCGACTGGTCCCTCTTGACAATATGTCTGAAGTATGAGAGATGAGCTTTGGCCACCCTGGCCTCCAAGTAGCACTCTGGCTGCACTTCTTCCAACACAGATCTGTTGGTTCTTTTGGCAGTCCATGGCACTTTCAATGTTATCCTCCAACACCATAACACACAAGCATCAATTCTTCTACGGTCTTCCTTATTCACTGTCCAGCTTTCACATGCATATGAGGTTATTGAAAATACCATGGCTTGGGTCAGGCACACCTTAGTCTTCAAGCTGACATCTTTGCTCTTCAACACTTTAAAAAGGTCTTGTGCAACAGATTTGCCTAATGAAATACGTCGTTTGACTTCTTGACTGTTGTTTCCATGAGTGTTGATAGTTGATCCAAGAAGAATGAAGTCCTTAACAACTTCAGTCTTTTCTCCGTTGATAAGAATGTTGTTTATTGGTCCAGAATAAGTCACTACTTAGATTCTAACAATAAGATCTTCATTTATTATTCTTGTTACAGTCTAAACCATCTTCTATACATCCATTCAATGAAAACCATACCATATGAAGTTCACCATGGCATAGCCATCAGAAGTTATTTAATCCTCTTCTCCTGCCATTGGTTGAATTGTTTCCCTCCTCAAAAATATATTTCAACTTGTCTATACCATGACTTTCAGAATCATGTAATTCATCTACATTTTGCCAGTGGAGGTAATTATACTAAATGTAGTATATCCTAACCTCTAGGTTGTTAAGTGAAGTCCTGGTGTGGTGCTGTGGGTTAATATGCTGGAATGCAAAGTCAGTTTGAATCGCAAAGTCAGAAGTTCAAGCTCATAGGCCGCTCCTTGGAAACTGTATACAGGGTCACTATGGGTCAGAACCAACTCATCGGCACTCAACAACAACAAATGCTGTTAATTAAGAAAGATTAATGGAAGTTATGTTAATGAGAAAGCATAAAATCTACAAGATTATATTGTATCTTGAGTCAGTCTCTTTTGAGATATAAAAGAGATTAAAGAAGTATGCAGTGATCAGCGAGACCTACTTCCACCAAGAAAGAAGAGCCAGAATTGGAGCATGTCATTTAGACCCATGTCCCTTCACTGAGAAATTTCTAAACTTAGGGGAAAATTGATACGAGGACCATCCTCCAGATCCTACATAGCTACTTCTTTTATTGTCTTTCGAATTTCAAGCAATTCCATTCTCCAAGTCCTATTGACTACAATTTACTGTATCGTTTTGTTCCTCTTTTCCTCTATATCTGATCAGTTGTCAGGCTTTGTATATTCAGTCTTCTTAATAGCTTTTCTACCTATTATCCCAATTAATTACTTCATTATCACTGCCACTTTTGCCACAGTGCATATAAAAAATATTATACTCTCCAACTGACTTTCTGATTCTCAATGTTTGCCTATTTCAAACAATTCTACATAAACATTGCTGGATTTAACTTTTTCTCAGTATAATGAATGTTGTACTGTGCCATGAGTTGGTTTTGACTCAGAATGTGACTCTATGATGAGTCTTCAAGATCAGCTGGTGAGTATGAATTGTGGATTTTGTAGTTACCAGTCCAGTGTTTAACCTACAGTGCCATACAGGGGCTCCAGTACAGTAGCACTCGGTTATTCACTTATTTTTGCTAATCAAATTATATGCAAATTCCTAATTATGGACTTCATGGCCTTCATTAATATGGAGCCCATCATCCAACTCTTGATTATCAATAATACTTTCATAGTTTTTTGTTCTTTTTTCTTGTGAGTTGGGTGAAAGTTTACAGAGCAGATCAGTTTTCCATTCAATAATTCACACACATTTTGTTTCATGTCTTTGATTGTGGTCTCCCAATCGAATATTACTTATTCCACTTACTCCCTGTGTTTCCTATTTCCATTCCTACTTCTTTCCTAACCCTTCTGAACTTTATCCTTGGGCAAACTCTGGCCTTTTTTTCTTAAATGTTTTATTGTGAATTATGTGATAGTTTACATGGGAGAACATTAGTTTTACATTCATTGCCATGGTTACAATCCCCTCCATGCAATCCTTCCTCCATGCCCCCCAAGTCTTCAGCACACAATCGCTCTCCCTCTCTGGATCTAAAGTCTCCAGCTGCTCCGTCACTCC
>NW_006408613.1:677390-682730 GCF_000296735.1 Chrysochloris asiatica
AACCAAGATTCAAAAGACAGCCAAGCATCTTAATATTATTCCCCCCTTTTCCACATTCCAACCATGGCTCGATCTCTGTATCCTAGAACTCTGTTCTCAAGTTGTGCATGCATCATTAATTACCTCTGTCTCACTTACCTGGCCTTTTGATCTTAAATGTTTGATTATTCTACGTGTTCCTCGTTAGTGCTGTTGTTTATGTTGTAGACAATTGAGCCACAGGGTGAGTTCAGTTCTAAGACTGAAGGGTGTCTAAGGGTCATTGTTTCGGGAGTCCCATCAGTCTCTATTCAGTCAGTAAACTCAGTTATTTATTTATTTTTATGATTTTTGAGTTTCATTCCATATTTTTCCCTCATTCTATTCAGGATCTTCTAATGTGATCCCTTTCAGAGTGCTCAGTAGTGGTATCTGGGAACCACCTAGTTTTTCTGGTCTCAGGATCCCGGAGGCTGAGTGAGGTTCATGTGGTCCATTAGTACCCTGTATGATTTTTTTTCATATCTTCTATGTCTATCCTGCTTCCTTGCTTTCAATGGGTAAAGCTGAGTACTTGCATGTTAAAATGACCATATGAAAGATTTTGAGATCAAAGTCTCTACTCACCAAAGTAGGATTTAGAACATTATCTTTGTGAACTATGTTATATCGATTGGAGTTGGTGTCTCCTGAGACTATGATCCTGAGTCCTCAGGTCCAGTGACTCATTCCCTCTAGGTATTTGGTTACAGTTAAGAAGTTTTCACAACTTTGTCCCCTATAAGCTCTAATTTCATTTTCATTCTTGGCATAGTATACACTATGATTCTCCTATTCAAAATGGCCCAGATCAGTCCATTTTAGTTCACTAATGCAATCAAACAGCAGAATTTGAAGTTCTGGTCCAGATTTTTCACTTTCTTTTGAACAGGACTTATTTATTGTGTCCCTGGCCAGAACGTTCATTAGTGGTAGCCGGGCAACATGCAGTTCTTCTGGTCTCAGCATAGAAGAAGCAGTGGTTTATGGAAATAATTTGCTTTACAGTTCACTTCATTCTCTGATACATGAGTTTTCTTATTTCTCTTTTCTTCCAGATGAATAAAGATCAGCAAATCCCAAACCACTGCTGTTGAGTTAATTCCAACTCATAGTGCCTCTAAAGGACATAGTATAAATGCATCATAAGGTTTCTAAGGCTGTAAATCTTTCAGAAAGGAGACTGCCTCATCTTTCTCCCATGGAACAGCTAGTAGGTTCAAATTGCTGACCTTTCAGTGAGCAGCACAATGCTTGACCACTATGTCACCAGGGCACCTTATACAGATGAGTATTCATATGCAATTACTATTTGATTTATTTCCTAGGTCTAAAATTTAAAACTTTAGAGTTGTATTTGTATTCATTTAACCTTTTTCAGGCTCTTCAAATATTTATTTTTCCAACATCCTGGTTTTTAACATTAGTGATATAGTGGCTTCCCATTGAGGTTGTGATGGCTAAGGTTATGTGTCACCTTGACTGAGCCATGATCCTCTGGTTTTACACTTATGTAATGACAAAATGTGGCAGCTATGTAACGTTATAATCATCACCCACGATGTGGTTTCACATGATGGGCCTGATTTAATGTAAGGGACTTAGGAAAGTGTGCAATGCCCTTAATCTGATCACACTAATCTGTTGTAAATGGAGTCACCTCAGTGATGACATTTGACATTCCTCAAAAAGCTCTCTATCTTTTTTCATACTCTTGATCCTGCATCTGGCTGTCATCATCCTACTCCTAGATCCTGGGGCTTTGGTCAGTGGCCTACTGAATTGCTTGCTGCTCTTGAGATTCATTAACCTCTGCAGTCTGGTTGTCAGGAGCCTGCTGTCTTACTTGCCAATATTGGATTCATTAGATTCTGTGGCCCTGCCTGTTTTAAGCATAGATAAATTCATGTGTAGAAATATCTTCTGTCAAACCAATTTATATTCCTGGGTGTAATCCCTTTCTCCTTGTACACCTGTTCATTTTGCATGTCTATCTATGCATCTATTCATAGATTATTGTTAGTGTGGGTTTGAGTATAAAATAGTATTTACCTCTATTACCTTCCATTCTTGTACTTTTCCCTGTGCCAATCTTTGCATTCACCATTTTTTTTGCTGCTCTCCCACTTATTATATATCACCTTTCCCTTCAATATATCGTTCTAACCAATTTGCAGTTTCTTTAGTTGTCAAAAATCAGTTTTAAGTCTTTGTCTCTGATGTTTTCTGTAACAGAAATCCCCTGCCCTTTTAAGTTCTCTATTATTTAATTCTATATCTATCATCCACTTCAGCTAACACAATTTCAAATATGCATTAATAGTTACTCTCCAACACATTTCTCTAAACACTTTAACTTCCCGTATTGACAAGAGTAGGTTTCCAAATTTATTTGTAAATAAATTTGAAGGAACTCAAGATATATCTTCTCACAGAAGCAAGAGTTTAAACAACTGATATCCTGAATAGCCACTACAACCTCTATTTAGCCCATAAAGTAATAGAGTCCAAATAGATCGATTGTAGTAATCGTAGTATAGTTGTTTGGTGCTGGTAGAATAGCTTCAGCTTCTATAATAGTAACAGCACTTGGGAGTTATTTCCAAATTTGTGATCTCAACTAATGTATTTATAGGAAAAAAAAGAAATGTTTCACTACACCAGGGAGCTTATGTTTCTCTTACTTTATTTTCAACATAGAATAGGCTAATGAGTTTTAAATTAGATGTTAATAAATCAGGCAGCCACTATAATTAAACAGAAAAGAAGAGAATAAAATGTCATGATAAATAAATTTGCATTTATCCTAGTTGCTAATGTGTGAAGTAAAGCACAGTTAATTAGAAGATAATGAATGGTATAGAAATATCGGTAGATGTCAGGAGAGTGACTTATGAGCATCTTTAATGTCCGTTTCCTTTTTTCTTTTATCAGTAATATGTGTAAAAGATTGATTGTTGTTGTTAAGTGCTGTCAAATCAGTTCTGACCCATAGTGATCCTGCATAGGGTTTCCTAGAAGAAACTGGTGAACTTGAACTGCCAACTTTGCTGGCCAAACCAGCTTTTCAGTCCAGCTCATTAACCCACAGCACTACTATTAAAATTCTTGTAAGGGTAATCATTAATTTAATGTTTCTAAAAGTAAAAAGAATATAAATAAAGAAAATTTGTTATAAGTGTGTGCAAAAGTAATGAAGTAGATAGTGGTTTGCCATACACTAAGGTCCTGGTGAGGCGCTTGCACGATAAACATTAAACCACAAGTTTGGTGGTTCAGACTCACCTCAGAAACCCTATACAGGATACTCTGAGTCGGAACTGACTCGACGGCACTTATATTCCCCATAGGAAGCTGAGTGTCATAGTGAGCTACATATTGGTCTGCTAACCTCAAGGTCAGAAGTTTGAATCCACCAGTTACTTGAGCAGAAGAAAGATGAGGCTGGCTGCTCCCATACAGAGTTACAGACTTGGAGACCCAATACAGGGTAGCTATGAGTTGGAACTGACTCGATGACATACAACAACCACCACTACCACCACATAAAAATGAAGGGATTCCTCTCATTCTTGAATATATGTGTATCCAAACATGCATACGTGGATCTATCTATGTGTGTGTGTGTGTGTGTGTGTGTGTGTTTACAAGATGTGCGGTTCTTAGAAAAGACATAATTATAAAGGGTAAATAATAATTCTAGGCATTTCCACACAGAACTGAGTGACTGTGTTCACATCATTCATATCAGTAAAATGGAGTACTAGCTGCCTTTCTCCCTTTGAAGCATCATTATATGAATCTAGTTAGATAGGATGTAAAGGAAATGTAAATCTAAATAGAGAATTCACCAAATACAAACTTGTATTATGGTGGCATTGTAAGGTAAGTTCAAACTCAACAGCCACTTTGAGGGAGAAAGCTGAGGCTTCCTGCCCCATAAAGATTATAAAGATTTACAGCCTCAGAAACCACAGGGTGACTATGAGTCAGAATGAACATGATGACAAGTTTAGCATTGTTTTTTGCATGTTGTTTTTGTTGTTGTGAAGTGTTGTGAAGTTGGTTCTGACTCATAACAACCCTGTATACGGTTTCCAAGGGAAGCTCATTTTTTTCTCCCTCAGAGTGAGTGGGGAGCTCAAACTGCCGGCCTTTTAGTTTGTAATTCATTACTTATCCTATATATCTGTTTCCATTGTTGCTGAGTACAGTCGTGTCAGTTCCTACCCACAAAGACCCTGTGTAGGGTTTCCAAGGAACAGCTGATGAGTTGGAACCACCCACCTTGCTGTTCAAGTCTAGCGCAGTAACCCACAATGCTTTACCAGAACTCTACATAGCTGTTGTTGTTGTAAAGTGCCGTCGAGTTGGTTCTGACCCATAGCGACTCTGTATAGGGTTTCTGAGGAGCAGCTGGCAAGCTTGAACCGCCGACCTTGCCGCTCAATCGACTTTGCCATCTGCCGTATTAACCCAAAGCACCACACCAGGACTCCACATATCTGTTGTTGTTGTTGTTGTTAAGTGTCGTCGAGTTGATTCCGACCCATAGCGACCCTGCATAGGGTTTCCCAGGAGTAGCTGGTGAGCTTGAACTGCCCACCTTGAAGTTCAAATGATTTGTAGTCTGGCATATTAACCCACAGCGCCACACCAGGACACATATCTGTTAGGGCAGTTAAATGTAAGGCAGAGAGGTCAGTTTAGAAGGTTATGGTGACTGAAGTTTTTTTTTTAATGTTTTATTGTGAATTTTGTGATAGTTTACATGGGAGAACATTAGTTTTACATTCATCCTATCATATATCTTTTCATTGCTATGGTTACAATCCCCTCCAGGCATCATCAACCAACCACAGGGTATACCCTGGAACCCTGAGCCCCAGTTGTCAACATACAGCCACTCTCCCTCTCTGGGTCTAAAGTCCCCAGCTGTTCCATCTCTCCACGTCATTGTCTCTGCCTCCATCTCTGGCATCACTGCTTCTCTCAGTAGGGTCCTGCTCTCCACTCTTCTGCCTTGATGGTCCCAGGGACATCCGTTCCTAGACTGAAAAGTCAATCACTCCCCTCCACACTACAAAACATCTACCTTCACATTTTCAACCCTCACAATCACTCCTGATAACAGTTATTCACTATTGTATCACAAGAGACCTATCTGCATTTCCTTGCATTAGCCCAGCCTAGACATATTGGATATTTCTCAGTGGAGATTCTACAATCCTCCATGCCCTGTGGATCCAGATTCCTTCTTAAAAGCCAGTCACTGCTTGTCATTGTAGCCCCTCCATTTTGGGTAGCCAATATCCAAGTTAC
>NW_006408613.1:690875-728643 GCF_000296735.1 Chrysochloris asiatica
AGGTTCAAACTGACCTTGAGGCCTATGGCGCCACACCAAGATTTTAGAAAAAAAAAATGACAGAGAAACTCAAGTTTAGACAGAGAAACTCAAGTTTTCTTATTGACTCATAGCTGTGAGCCACAGGTGAGAAAGATACATTGCTAACATTATTCACATAATAAACAAATCCTAAAAAGATGTTCCACCCTGTATTAAGAAATTAATTAAAATAGTACAGTGCTATTAGACTTTAAATAGTGTTTTTAAACAAACAAGTGCTATATAACTGTTTTGTAGATTATGCTGTATCCAGAGTTTGCCAGAGGAAAGGTAAATGAGCACATGGGTGAAATATATTTCTCTATACTTATGAGGGAGAAAGATAAGGCTTTCTACTCCCATAAAGATTCACAGCCTCGGAAACCCTGTACAGGGTCTCTATGGGTCGGAACCGACTCTACGGCACTTAACAACAACAACATACTTATGTGAGCCCAAAGATAATTAATTGATGTGCTTCTGAACAATTGCGGTTATTCGTAAATGAGTATGTTTATAATTCATGCTTTATTTTGAAGTCCACATTCAGAGCATTCAGAGCAGAAAACAAACTCAGCAAACTCTCTCATCTTCAAGGGAGAAGAATACTAATATGAATTTGGTTTGAAAAGATACACATAAATCAAAGTATGTTGTTGATTTTTTAGGTGTCATTAAGACATAATGAGCCCATGTGACACAGTAAAACTGTTCTATAGGTTTTCAAGGCTGTTATATTTACAGAAGGAGGCCTGGTTTCACGGTGGTTAAAACGTTTAGCTGCTAATTAAAAGGACAGTGGTTCAAACCCACAAGCTACTCTTCGAGGTGGTGGTAGTCATTCAGGGAAATGTGAGAACTGGACTTGAAATGGGTTTGGGGTTTTAATCTTTTTGTATAACCTTTATTAAAAATAATTTTGTCATTTCAAGAAAGTTGTAAAAATGGAATAATACATTATTAAGCTTTCAGTACAAGCGGCTTCAAAAAGTTCATGTGAAACCTCCATTACCTTTTAATTCCATTTTTCCATTACAATTTTGAAGTCCCTTGTATAATTCTCTAGATTAATCCAGTTGTTGGTATATTAACTTTTAATTATTTTTTATTCCTGAATATTATTCCATTGAATGGGTATGCCAAAATTTACATAAACATTTACCTGTAGAAGGACATTTAAATTGCTTCCTTTCACAAACTTTCACGTACAGGCATTTTGTATGTTGCTTTTGTTTTGCTTTTTTTTTTTTTAATTAATTGTGTGTGTGTGTAGATATAAGTATTAAATTCTTAAAAAAAAAAAAAAGCCCAGGTGTCCAATTGCTTGGTTGCATGGTAATTGCATGTTTAGTTTTTTGATTTTTGTTTTAAACTGACTAACAATTTTCAAAGTGTCCTGGTGTGGTTAATGCAGGTTAATATGCTGGACTATCAAGGTCGGTTTGAACTGTAAGGTTGGTGGTTCAAGCTCACCAGCATCTCCTCTGAAACCCTGTACAGGGTCACTATGAGTTGGAACTGACTTGATGACACTTAACAACAACAAAATATTCATTTATAGAATCTTGGTGTGGCGCTGTATGATAAGCACTAGTTTGCTAACCACAAGGTTGGCTTTTGAAACCCACCAGACACTCCTCAGAAACCCTTTGCATGATCTCTTTGAGTCAGAACTGATTCAGTTCTTACAATGACATATTAATTTACATTCCCATCAACAATTTATGAATGATCCAGTTTCTTCACATCTTTGCCAACCTTTGGAGTTATCACTATTATTATTATATTTTTAAAGAAATTTAGTCATTTAGACATATGTTTGCAGTGATATTTCATTGTAGTTTTAGTTTGCATATCCCAAATGATTAAAGGGGAGTCCTGGTGTGGCACTGTGAGTTAATGCACTAGACTATAAAGTGTTTTGAGCTGCAAAGTCAGCAGTTCAAGCTCACCAGCAACTCTTCAGAAACCCTATACAGGGTTGCTATGGATTGGAACCGACTCAACAACACTTAACAACAATGACAACAACACATGATTAAAGGCATTGGATATCTTTTCATATGTTTATTTTTCACAGGTGTATTTTCTTTGGTGAAATGTCTCGACATGCTTTGCCTCTTTGTAACTGGATTAATTTAACTTGTTTTGTACAGTTGGGTTTTGAGAGTTTTATATACATACATTTTATACCTATTTATTACTATTATTATTATGGATAATATATCTGTAATAAAACATTAACTGTTTCAACATTTTTTACATGTACAATTCAGTGACATTAATTATATACATCATATTGCGAAACTATCATCATTGTTTGTCTCCAACTTTTTCTATCACCCTTAACAGAAGCTCAGTCACCTAAGAAGTGAATCCCAGTTTTTCCATTTCCTCTCTTATGCCCCTGGTAACCATCCAAACCTTAGGTCTATATACATGTTCCTGTTCTAGATAAGTCAGATAAGTGGAATAAAAAATAATCATAAAATATTTATTCTTTTGTGACTGTCATTTCATTCAGCATGATGTTTTAAAATTTATCCATGTTGTCACATGTATCAGGATTTCATTTCTCTTTACAACTGAGTAATATTTCATTGTACATATGTATGTACATGTTTAATTTATCTGTTAATTTAATTATGGACTTTCAGGCTGTTTCCATCTTTTGACAATTGTGGATAGTGTTATAATGAACTTTGTCAGACAGGTTTCTGTTTGCATTCCAGGTTTCCATTCTTTTTGTGTATAAACAAAAGAATGGAATTGACAAATCATATGATAATTCTATGTTAAATGTTTTAGGAAACAGCCAAACTGTTTTCCACATTGGCTATACTATTTTTCAATTCCACCAAAAACAGATTAGGGGTTAAACAACACTCTTGTCAGTGTCTTGCTACTCCAATATTTTTCTAGCAAACTATCTCATTAGTGGAGTCCTGGTATGGTGATGTAAGATAAGCACTGGGCTACAAGGTCAGTTTAAACCACAAGGTCAGCAGTTCAAACTCACCAGCTGCTCCTCAGAAGTCCTACACAGGGTTGCTATGAGGCATAACAGACTCGCCAGCACTTGACAACAACAACTCCTTAATAGATGAAAAATTATGGATACATAGAGGTGGTGGGGCTGGTGTGCCGTAGAGTTGGTTCAGACTCATAGCGACCATGCATAGGGTTTCTGAGGCTGTAAATCTTTACGGGAGCATAAAACCTCATCTTTCTCCTATGGAATGGCTGGCAGTTTCAAACTGTTAACCTTGAAGTTAACAGTCTAATTTGTAACCACTACACTACCAGATTATATCCATAATTATTTTCTCCAATAACAATACATCTTAAATATAGCTTTCTAGTACTGATGATTGTTAATATGCTTAATGTGAATTCACTTACCATCTTCAAAATGTGGCAAGCAGATGACTAATTCATAACATTGTTATGATCAAAACAGTAAAAATCATTTATTGAAATGTGTTCTTTATCAAACATAGTCCTGTACTGCTTGGTTCAAATCCACCCATCTGATTTGCAGGAGGGTTAAGCACTCAGTTCAAATTCAACTATCCGCTTTTCGTGGATAGATCTAGTGTTCTGCTCCTGTAAAGATTATTGTTGTTAAATGCCATTGAGTCATTTCAGACCCATAGCAGTGCCATATAGGATTCTGAAGAGTGACTGGTCTGTAGTCAAGTGCTTATCGTCCAATGCCACACCAGGATTGCAGCATGGAAAACACTATGAGACTATTTTACTTTGTTAAATGGGGTCACTGTGAGTTGAAAACTCATCTGTCAGTTTGTCATACTGTGGTAGATTGCTTGTTGCTGTGATTCTGGAGCTATGCCACCGGTACTTTAAATACAAGCAGGGTCATCCAAGGTCAACAGGTTTCAGCTAAGCCTTAAGAATAAGACAGACTAGGAACAAGAAGAGCTGGACTACTTTAAAATATTTTGTCTTCACAAAACCTTATGAATAACAGTGGAATACTTTCAGATAGAACCAGAAAACTGAATACTGAAACATGATGAAGAGCACCAAAATATAGTCAGATACATTGCCAGAAAATGAGACCCTCAGGTTGAAAGACACTCAAAATATGACCAAGAAAGAGCTGCCTCTTCAAAGTAGAGTTGAATATAATGACAAGAATGGAGAAAACTTTCAGGACTTTCATTTGCTAATGGGGCACAACTCAAAATGATCAAGAGCCAATGCTATTGAAGGAAAAAATCCAAGGATACCGAAGACACTGAAAATGAGCAAGGTTCTGGGAATTCATGGGTGCAAATTGAAATCTTTCAACAAACAGATGCAGCACTAGAAGCATTAATTAATCTATGCCAAGAAATTAGGAAGGCAGCTATCTGGCCAACTGATTGGAAGAGATCCATATTTTTGCCCATTCCAAAGAGAGATGATGCGACCAAATTTGGAAATCATCAGACAATATCATTATTATTGCACACGAGTAAAACTTGCTAGAGATAACTCAAAAAGAGCTGCAATCTTACGTTGACAGAGAACTGCCAGAGTTTCAAGCCAAATTCAGACAAAGACAAGAAATGAGGGATAACATTGCTGATGTCAGATGGAGCTTGGCTGAAAGCAGAGAATGCCAGAACAATGTTTACATGTGGTTTATTGACTATGAAAAGACTTCTGATTTTGTAGATCGTGACAAGCTATGGACAACATTGCAAAGAACGAGTATTCTGGAGCACTTAAATGTGTTCATGGAAAACCTGTGCAGTCACTCAAATAGAGCAAGTACACACTAAATCATTTAAAATCAGGAAAGGTGTACACCATGCTTATTCAATCTGTACACTAAGTAAACAATTAGAGAAGTTGGATTATATGAAGAAGAATGTGACTTCAGGATTGGAGGAAGAGCTGTTAACAACCTGTAACATGCAGAAGAAGCTCTGGTAGCATAGTGGTTACAAATCGGGGGTGCGTACCACAAGGTCAGCAGTTCAAAACTACCAGCTGTTCCATGGGAAAAAGATGAGGCTTTCTGCTCCCACAAAGATGTACAGCCTCGGAAACCCTGTACAGAGTTGCTATGATTCGGAACCGACTCCAGGCACATAACAACAACATGCAAAAGATACAACCTTGCTTGCTGAAAGTGAAGAGGCCTTAAAATACTTAGGGATGAAGATCAAAAACCATAGCCTTTGGTGTGGGTTTCACTTCAATGTAGAGAAAAAAACAAATCCACACATCTGGGCTAATAAATACCAGCAAGTTAAATGGAGAAAACAATGACATTGTTAAATACTTCATTTTACTTGTATCAACCATCAACACTCATGGAATTGTTGTTGTTGTTAGATGCCATCGAGTTGGTACTGACCCATATGCCATCGAGTTGGTACTGACCCATAGCAGCCTTATGCACAGCAGAACGAAACACTGCCCAACCCGGTGCCAATCTCACTATTGTTGCCACTCTTGAGTCCATCGATATTGCCACTTGGCCAATCCATCTCGTTGGGGGTCTTCCTGTTTTTCTCTGACCCTCCACCTTATCAAACATGATATCCTTCTCTAATGACTGGTCCCTCCTAACAGTATGTCCAAAGTATGAGAGATGAAGTTTGGCCATCCTGGCCTCCAAGGAGCACTCTGGCTGCACTTCTTCCAAAACGGATCTATTGGTTCTTTTGGCTGCCCGTGACACTTTCAATATTCTCCTTCAACACCATAAATCAAATGTGTCAATCTTTCTATGGTCTTCATTATTTACTATCCAGCTTTTGCATGCATATGAGATTCTTGAAAATACCATGGCTTGGGTCAGGCTCACCTTAATGCTCAAGCTGACATCTTTGCTCTTCAACACTTTAAAAAGGTCTTGTGCAGCAGATTTGCATAATGCAATACATCGTTTGATCTCTTGACTACTGCTTCTATGAGTGTTGACTACTGTTTCTATGAGTGTTGATAGTTGATCCAAGAAGAATGAAGTCCTTGACAACTTCAATCTTTTCTCCATTGATAAGAATACTGTTTATTGGTCCAGCAGTGAGGATTTTTGTTTTCTTTACATTGAGGTACAATCCATACCGAACTCTTTGATCTTCATCATTAATGTTTTAAGTCCTCTTCACTTTTAGCAAGCAAGGTTATATCATCTGCATATCACAGGTTGTTAATGAGTCTTCCTCCAATTCTGATGCCACATTTTTCATATCATATAACACAGCTTCTCGGATGATTTGCTCAGCATAAAGGTTGAATAAGTATGGTGAAGGAATACAACCTTGTCACACAACTTTCTTAATTTTAAAAGATTCAGTGTTCCCATGTTCTGTTTGAACAACTGCCGCTTGATCCAAGTACAGAGTCCTCATGAGCACAATTAAGTATTTCAGAATAATCATACTTTTCAATGTTGTCCATAGGTTGTCATGACCCAAACAATCAAAAGTCTTTGTGTAGTCAATAAAGCACAGGTAAACATCTTTCTGGTATTTTCTGTTTTAAGCCAAGATCCATCAGACATCAGCAATGATATCCCTCATTCCACAGTCTCTTCTGAACCCTACTTGAACCTCTGGAAGTTCTCTGTCAATGTATGCTTGCAGTGATTTCTATATTATATTTAGTAAAACTTTAGTCACATGGGATATCAAAGAGATTGTCAGATGATTTCCACATTCCATTGGGTCACTTCTCTTTGTAATGGGCACAAATACGGATCTCTTCCAATCGGTAGTCCAGATAGTTGTCATCCAAATTTCTTGGCAGAGATGAGTGAGTGCTTCCTGTGCCGCCTCATTTTCTTGAAAGATTTCAATTATTATTCCATCAATTCTTGGAGCTTGTTCTTTGCCAATTCCTTCAATGCACCTTGGTTCTTGATCATATGCTACTTCTTGAAATGGTTCAACATTAACCATTTCCTTTTGGTACAGTGACTCTGTGTATTCCTTCCATCTTCTCTTAATGCTTTCTGCATCAATCAATAATTCCCCCAGTGAAGCTTTCAATAACAAAAGTTGAAGCTTGCATTTTTTCTTCGGTTCCCTCAGCTTGAGAAATGCTGAGTGTGTTCTTCTTCCATTTTGGTTTTCTGACTCCAGATTTTTTGCACATTTTATTGTAATATTTGGCGTTATCTTCTTGAGCTGATCTTTTAAATCTTCTGTTCAGCTCTTGGACCTCCTCATTTCTTCCATTTGCTTTAGCATCTCTACGCTTGAGAACAAGTTTCAGTGTCGCTTCTGACATCCATTTTGACCGTTTCCTTTCCTTCTTGTCTTCTTAATGACTTTTTGCTTTCTTCAGTTATGATGTTCTTGTTGTCATCCCATAATGCTTCTGATCTTCTGTCTTTAGTGTATAATGTATCAAATCTGTACTTCAGATGATCTCTAAATTGAGACGGGATATATTCAAGGTCATACTTTGGCTCTCTTGGACTTGTTTCATTTTATTCAGCGTCAGTTTGAATTTGCATATGAGTAATTGATGGTCTGTTTCACAGTCTGCCCCTGGCCTTGTTTTCACTGATGATATGGAGCTTTTCCATTATCTCTTTCTGCAGATGTAGTCAATTTGATTTCTATGTATTCCAACTGGTGAGGTCCATGTGTATAGCCATCTCTTATGTTGTCTAAAGAAGGTATTTGAAATAAATAAATCATTGGTTTTGCAGAACTCTATTATGCGATCTCCAGCATCATTTCTATCACCAAAGCCATATTTTCGAACTACTGATCCTTCCTCTTTGCTCCCAACCTTTGTATTCCAATCACCAGTAATGATCAATACATCTTGATTGCATGTTTCATCTATTTCAGATTGAAGAAGTTGGTAGAATTCTTCTATTTCATCCTCACTGGCTTTAGTGGTTGGTGCATAAATTTGAATAATAGTGGTATTAACAGGGTTTCCCTATAGGTGCATGGATATTATCCTATCACAGACAGCGTTGTACCTCATGACTGATCTGTATATGTTCTTTTTGATGATGAATGCAACACCATCCCTCATCAATTTGTCATTCCCGGCACAGTAGACCATGTAGTTGTCAGATTCAAAATGGCCAATACCAGTCCATTTCAGCTCACTAATGCCTAAGATATTGATCTTTATGCATTCCATTTAATTTTTGACAACTTCCGATTTTCCTAGATCCATACTTCATACATTCCATGTTCCAATTTCCAGTGGATGTTTACAGCTGTTTCTCTTCATTTTGTGTTGTGCCCCATCAGCAAATGAAGCTCCCACAGGCTTTTCTCCCACAGGCTTGCTCCGTTTGCGTCATCACAGTCAACTGTACGTTGAGGAGGCAGCTCTTCCCCAGTTGCATTTTGAGTGCATTCCAACCTGAGGGGCTCATTGTCTGGCACTATATCTGACAGTGTTTCTCTGCTATTCATAAGGTTTTCAATGACTAAATATTTAGAAGTAGTTCATCACTCTTTCTTCCTAGTCTGTCTTCATTTGGAAGCTCCACTGAAACCTGTCCACCATGGGTGACCCTGCTGGTATTTAAAATACCATGGCATAGCTTTCAAAATTACAGAAACTCACAAGCCACCACGGTATGAGAAACATAAGAAATTAAGCGATGCATTGCATTAGGCAAATCTGCTACATAAGACCTTTTTACAGTGTTCAAAAGCAAAAATGTCAATTTGAGGACTAAGGTGTACCTGAAGCAAACTATGGTATTTTCAGTAGCATCATATGCATGTGATAGTTGGACAATGAATAAGGAAGTCTGTAAAAGTATTGATACATTTGAGTTATGGTGTTGGAGGGAAATATTAAAAGAACCATGGACTGCTAAAGGAAAAAAAAAAATCTGAGTTGGATGAAGTACAGCCAGAATGCTTCTTAGAATCCAGGATGGCCAGACATGATCTCTTATACTTAGGACATATTATCAGGAAGGACCAGTCCCTGGAGAAGGACCAGTCCCTGGAGAAGGACATCATACTTGCTAAAGTGGAGGGACAACAAGAAAGAGGAAGAATCCCAACAGGATGGCATGCACAGAGGCAGCAGCAATGGGCTCAAGTGTAGCAATGATTGTGAAGTTGGCTCAGGACTGAGCAGTGTTTCATTCTCTTGTGCATAGGGTCGCTATGAGTCGGTACTGACTTGATGATACCTAACAACAACGCATATTGAAGTGTAGGAAACACCATGAGAAGGTGCTACTTTGTTACATGAGTCAAAAAATGACATAACAGCAGCAACAACTTAAAGTTATTTAGAAGGTGAATTTAATTAGCTTGGATTTACAGATGAGCAAAGGCAATGATAGATCCATTGACTTGCCCAAAGAATTTCCAAGACTTGCAGCTAGAGTACTCTTTGGAGACCAGGATGGCCAGTCTTCGTGTCTCATACTTTGGACATATTATTAGGCGGGACCAGTCGCTGGAGAAGGATATCGTGTTTGGTAAGGTGGAGGGTCAGAGAAAAAGGGGAAGATCCACAGTGAGTTGGATTGGTAAAATGGCAGCATCAGTAGGCTCAACCGTGGCAACAATTGTGAGGTTGGCTCAGGACTGGGCAGTGTTTTGTTCTGTTGTGCATAGAGTCACTATGAGTTAGTACCGACTCAATGGCACCTAACAACAACAACAAAATGTTAACATTGGAGTCCTGGTTTGGTACTGTAGGATAAACACTGGACCAAAAGTTTGGTTTAAACCGGAGGGTCAGTGGTTCAAATTCACCAGTCACTCCTTGGAAACTCTATTCAGGGTCGCTATGGGTCAGAATTGACTCGACGTCACTTAACAACAAATGATAACATATGAAATTATAGTGGATACATATATAGTAAATGATGGACCTTCACCCAAGCTTCAGACTAATTTCAAAGGTCATCTGATTAGGGGTTCCCTTAGAACTGCAGCTATTGCTTTTGCTGTTGTTGAGTACTGTCTAGTTATTTCCAACTTATAGCGACCTTGTGTAGGATTTTCAAGGAGCAGTTGGTGACGATGAACCACTAGTCTTGCAGTTGTGTTGTTGTTATGTACTGTGGATTCGGTTCCGACTCATAGTGACCCTGTACAGGGTTTCCAAGGCTGTAAATCTTTACAGGAGCAGAAAGTTTCATCTTTTTCCCATGGGACAGCTGGTAGTTTTGAATTGCTGACCTTGTGGTTCGCAGCCCGATTCGTAACCACTACACTACCAGAGTTCCTTAGTCTTGCAGTAGTAGTCCAGTATTTATTATCCAACATGCTACACAAAAAAGTCACTTTCAATTAATCAATTACAAATGCTTTTTCTCCTGTCTGACAAAGACGAGGCTTGTTGAATAGAGACATATTTGAAAATTGGGCTCTATCAGCCCCCTCCACCATTATCCTGGTGTAGGAAAACAAATAATTTAACCTGAGGCTCTGTCTTCATCTTTATTTCTCTCTGTAGGTCTTTCTTTTTCAACTACTTTTCCTAATACACCCACCACAGTCACCTTTTTCATTGAATCTGACATTTTCCTATGAGGCTATCTGGGAGTCTGGTTCTCAGAAAACTTGGTTTCAGTTTGTGTTTCTCCCAATAATTATAAGACTTAACCTCACAGGGATTAAAGAGTCTCCAAACCCCTCTTCAGCACAAAGTCATGTGCTTCCTGACCATCGGTGATGCATTGGTGTGGGCCATTATGCTGAAACCTTGGTTGAATTCATTCAGCCTCTGCTTCTGCTGATTCATCATCAGGTCCCCTACCTCAGAATCCTTTTGGTGTTTTTTGTTTTTTGTTTTTCTCTACTGGTACACAAGATGTGTTTTCCAAAATTAGATCATATCCAGGAAGGGACCTGCTGTCCCACTTGCTGCTGTGTTGTTCTCACACATTAGTATTCAATCACAACTCGTGAAAAGGTCATTTTGTTCTTAGTGTTTGCCTTAACCTAAGAGATAAGTTGGATTTCATTTTTTGGCAGATATTTTTAGTCCTTTTTCCAATTTTTGGAAAGAATGTAATTTTGGAAATATTTTCTCTGTTAGACTATTAGCATACTTATGCTGATCCACTCCTTTCCACTCCTCTTGTGAAACCATGGTTTTCCCATGACCTTAGTTACAGTAAAAACTAGTAGTGAAACTGGACATTTGATTAAGCATTTTGCCCCCACGTCCTCTGACACAAGCCCACTCTTTCTATGGATCCTTCTGCCTTGACTGGGTCATGCCTCACGGTCAGTCTGTGACCTAGTCTGGACCAGAACTCAAGTTCTTATTGGGTTTCTGGATTCATTCTACCCAACCCATAGACTGCCTCTGAATATACGATGCGTTTTCTTTCCCTATATGTCTTTTTTTTTTTTTAATAATAAAATATATATTCTCAGAAACTTATGAAAATTTAAAAACAAAAGTTTTCAAACGCACCAAGATCACTTTAAGAATCTAAAGGTGGTGTAGGCAGGATGCAGGTATAGGGACTCCATCTCCTGTGACCCTCATCTTCCCCGGAAATGCCACTGTCCAAACATTGATTACAGGACATTCCCAGGGCCAAGAAGGAGGCAGATGATACCTGGAGCTCAACAAACATTTTTCACTTCTGGCTCCCCAGCCCTGACCCTCCCATGCACTTCACAGAGTGCCCCCCTTTCCCAGAAGCTCTGCCAGCTCAGGGGCCAGTCAGTCAGGCCTGCACCCTCCTCCCAGGTGATTGGCTGGCACAGCCTGGGAGGCTGGTTTGACTGGAAGGTAAAGGAGCTGGCGGGCCGGGTGGCGCCGATCGCAGAGTGGAGGAGCGGCCAGAGGAGCACAGCAGACACTGGCCTGCGATTCACCAATTAGCGCAAACTTAGGAATTCACCCTAACTTCGTCCAGGGCCGGCAGGGTGCGGCGGGCACCAGAGCACTATCCACCAATCAGCGCGAATTTAAGAGTTTGCCCACAGGGAGCCGGAAGCCGGCAGCCTGTACCAAAGCGCCCAGACACATAGGGTTTGGAGCACCGGCGGCTATGCCCGCGGGGGGCTATTCCAGCGTGAGGATGCACGCTTTGTCAGCCATCGACGCACCTGTGAGCGAGCGGCTTCTGCACCGGGGCCCCCAGTACTTGCGCCAGCACCTGGACGCTGCGCGGCCGGCGAGTAAGAGCGCAGTGGAGAGGTTGGCCGCCGACCGCCTCAAGTACGTGAAGAGCCAGCCGGTTGCCGGCCCCACTGGCCGGAGCTCCACTTCCGAGAGCAGCAGCGAGAGTTGCTCCTTGGTGAGCCGGAGAAGCGCCCACGACACCCTCGGCGGGGAGGAGAAGGCAGCGGGTGCTTCCCAGCCCCCCGCCCGCGCTCCGTGCCCGGTGGCCCGCAGAGTCATTGCCCGGAAGCCTCTGAGGCCGGACTCACTGGTCATCTACCGGCAGAAATGCGAGTTTGTTAAAGGGCCGGGGACCGACAACTCCAGGGGGGGCTTGGTGAAGAAGCTCTTTCAAGGGCCAGGCAAGGACAAAGCACTTGTGGCCCCTGAGATGCCAAAAGTTAGAGAGGAGGTCAAAGAGGCAAAAGCCAATGATGAGGATACTTCCCCTAGAAAGGCCTCAGTGAGCAGCCTTGGCCCCAGCACTGTCACTAGTTCAGTAGTGCCCCAGGAGCTAACTGCCCTCTCCCTATCTGGTGGGGCACCCAGCAGGTGCCAAGCTGCACCCCCTGGTCCTGAGCTCCCGGAAGTTAGGCGCAGAGGCCTGCACCGTTCTCAATCTGATATCAGCTCCAGGTACTCTAAATCCATTGCTGAGTTTGACACCTTCTTTCAATACTGTGGCCTGGATCCGGAGGTGGTGGAGGACCTTGGTAGGGAAAACTTCTCTGCAGGATCAGACCACATAGCCTTCAAAGTCCGTAGCGTGAGCATAGCCACATCAGACAGTGGCTTCTCCAGGCACAGCTGCAAGGAAGATGGACTGCAGGAAGAGGAGCTGATAGAGCAAGCCCCCGCTACGACCTCAGTCGTCGAGAAGAATGCCCGCATCATTAAATGGCTGTACACCTGTAAGAAGGCCAAAGAGACTGCCAGCAAGGGGCAATAGGAACTCGATGTCGCCTGAGCCTGCGCTTGGATACTGGAAACCTAAGGTGTGCTTTCCCAAAGCTTGAGAATAGTGCCTGTCTTTGTGTGTGATTCTGAGTGCTTGGTCCGTGTGGCCAAGTTGGATAATGGCTAGTTACAGTTCCAGTTAGAGAACAGTGCTCTAAAACTGGAAGAGACCTACTAAAACTGCAAAACTGCTATTTAACCCAGGTTTCCAGACTCCAGATCCAGTGTTCTTTCTTATGACAAAGGTTATATTTGACTGTCTGCAAAGGTAATTCTATAAATTATCACCATCATAGCTTATTTGTTAGGGGAGAAATATCAAACCATGAGGCTTTCTCCCCTGGTAAAGATGTATAATCCTGGAAACCCAAGGGAGCAGTTCTACTCTATCCTATATAGTCGCTATGAGTCAGGATCACCTCAATGGCAGTGGGTGGGTTTGTTATTTAAACATAGGAGAAATCAAACTTATTTTTAAATGCCCAGTCAGCAAGCAGCTTCACACCTCCTGTTATTATTTAAATCCTGCATTGAAAACAGCCAAGGAACACCTAATTTTTATATACATTGACCCTTTGAGACAAACTCACTGTATACTGTCTTGATTGCAGATTGCAGCTTGTAGCCTGAATGTCACCAAGTAGAAGCCAGTGTGCACTTTCAAGGGGACATTAACCAAACTTGTGAATAAGGAAAGTTCTTTGCCAGATCTTGTCAGCAGTTTGACACTCATATAGTAACTTTCTTTGGCTAAAGTCTTTTGAAATGAAAACAAAACAAAAACTTTCTAAGGTCAGTTGTGAGAGTATCAGGGAGCTTGAGTTTGTTTAAATGAGGGAATTGGATGCAATTATAACATGGCTTACAGTTCTTAACTGCTCTTATTCTAGTTTATGTATCTCTCTCATCATAATACAGAAAGTACAGTATTTCTTGGAAATATTGTGCCCATATAAATAACATGCACACTCATATACTGTGCACAATACACAGAAGAAACTCAGGAGTAAAATGATTGCTCACTTTGAAAAAAATCACATAGCACATGTGTTATATGTAAAAATACAGTAATGTGTTCCCTTTATATAATAACAGAAATAAAGTTTCTGTTCTCACAATTTTCATAAATGCCTCAAAGAAAGTGCAAGTTAGTTTTGACATGGTGACACTCAGACTTCCTTGCTGTGTGAAGTGAACAAGGAATGATTTCTTTTAGAGAGCAAATAAGATCCTAAGGCTACAGACTGGATGAGTTGGCTGCGATCAGAACAGTATACACAGTAAAGTGTTTCTAACAAAGTCAAAATGCACACAGAAACTAAGTGTTCCTTTGCTATTTATATAAATCTAAATGTGTTTCCAGTAGCACAGAGATGATTGCCAAAGTTCTTTTGCTCAATGTACTTTTCTTTCACTGAGAAACTAACAAATTTATACTTATCCTCATTTATTATCCTTATTCTTCCTTTAGCATTTTTGGGACTAGTGAGAGGAAGGGAGAAAGTACAGTTTCAGAATTCTCCTTAAGAACCAAGAATTTAAACATTGCAGTGTAATTTTCTCTTTCCTTTCTGTCACACCTTGTTATATATTTAAAGAATGCTTCATGCAATCAAGTATTGTGTTTGTTCTGGACATAAACTTTAATAAGTGGTAGGGTAACATATTACATATATGTTATGTGTTAACATAGGACATGTTTGCATGCAACTCACCTATACTTGGAGATCGAATAATAATAAAACTTAGCTTCTGAGTGACCAGAGCCTTAATACAAGCATAAATAATATAAAACATGAGAACATTTTTGTTTCTCCTGACTTGAGCCTCAAAACTTACGTTCTTCTATTTTATCAAATAATTGTTTCTTCCTCTAGTATAATTCCTCAGACAAAAGTATTTTTTCAAATAAATTACATTTTTCACAAGTTGCCTTTTGGAACAAAGAAAAATGAATACAGCCAAGAGTATTCGTTCCAAGATGCTAGCCACAACCCTATGGATGTGCTGGAGGAAACTTATAGAGCAGAGTTTGGGGGAGGACTGATCTGGTAGAGAATTAGGAGGCTTGTCTTCTGTTCAGGAGCCCTGGTAGTACAGGGAATTAAGATGTACTGCTAACTGATAGTCAGTGGTTCAAGTCTACCAGTTCCTCTAAGGAGGAAAGAAGAGGCTGTTTGTTTGCTCCCTTAAAGATTTACAGTGTCAGAAACCCTGTGGAGCAGTTCTACTCTGTCTAACAGGGTTGCTGAGTTGAAACTGACTAGACATCAGTGTGTATGTTCATCTGTTCCGCTAGTCACTCACTCCTCTACTTTGGGCCTAGGCTTCCATCTTCGATATAATGAAGAGAGAGAGACAGATGATTTCCTGTCTATGTTTTATTATTATTTGTAATCAATAATATGTTTGTCTGTGGTCCATGAGTGGAACCCAGAAAAAGTAAAACAAAAACTCATTGTGTATGTTGTTGTTGTTATGTGCCATGGAGTCGGTTCCAACTCATAGCGACCCTGTACAGGGTTTCCGAGGCTGTAAATCTTTACAGGAATAGAAAGCTTCATCTTTCTCCCGTGGAACAGCTGGTAGTTTTGAACTGCTGACCTTGTGGTTCATGGCCCAATTCGTAACCACTACGCTACCAGAGCTCCTTCATTGCATATAGGACTATGTAAAACAATCAGCTGTGAAATACGTGTACCTCCAGGTAGCTAGTGGAAACCAGAGCATTCTGTGTTTTATTTAGAGTAAGTGGGTAAAATTGATGGTGGAAGTATTGGTGAGTTTTGATGACATCCAAGCAAAGAGGGAAAACAACAACAAACAAACCCACTACTATTGAATTTATTCCAAATCATAGTGACCCTCTAGGACAAAGTATAACTCCATAGGATTTCTATAGGATTGTTGTTGTTAAGTGCCTTTGAGTTGGTTCCATTTCATAGCGAGCTTGTATAGAGCTTCTGAGGAGTGGCTGGTGAGCTTGAACCGCCAACCTTGCAGTTCAAACTGACCTTGATGCCCAGAGCATTAACCCACAGCACCACACCAGGACTCCAGAACAATGACAAGGCTGTAAATCTTTATAGATACAGGCTGCCATATCTTTCTCAAGACAACTTCAAAACAAGCCAAATTAAAACCTAACAATGCAGAAATAAAATCACTACACTGTGATCTCGCCTGACCCAGACCCATCTCCATTTCTAGCTCTCCAATTTTTATACTGGCCTGTGAGTTAATCTTTCCAAAGCCCTTTTATGTTTAAGTCTATGAAAAATATTTAACAAGCTTGGTTAGCCTGTGAGAGCTGTCACTTCACTTCAAAAGCAAAGAGACGTCATTGAAGCAAGAGGCAACTATTTTCCCTCAGAGGGAAAGTGACAGCAAGTTTGGGGAACTACAGAGAGGTGAATCTGTATAGGAGAGCCAGAGACTCGTGTATGATCTTGATTCATTGTCATGCTTCTCAATCTGCCCTCTTTTTGTTGATTTGAAGTGGGGAGAGTGTCACCTGCTTTACCAGCTGTTTCATATTTATGCTCAGAGAGGGAAATGACATCACTCAGAACCTGTATAGTCTTCTCGAGCTTGTCTTTGGCAGTCACAACACTATAAAGATTTGCTTTACAAATTTATTCTACAGGACCCAAAACTTAGTTTGAATTATTTGAAACTCCAGTCAGTACTTACTACCTATTTCTTTAAAGAATTTTGAGGAGGAAATCAGCTGGGCTTTCTCCATACTGTGACGTTGATTGCTCACTGTAATATGTCTGTCATAACCACAAACCACCTTTAAATTAAAAAAACAAAACCAAAAAAACTTCACTTCTTCTAAACAACATTTGTTTCCTCTGAAGAAGAGCCAATACAGAATCAACAACTAAAGCAAATGGGATTGCAGAGTTTGGTAGACTTTGTGTGGATAAAGCAGTTACCCTGGCAATTTAAAAACAAAAACAACCCCCCCCCCCCACACACACACTATTTACAAAGAAACTATAAATAATTACTTATTTAGAAACTAGTTTCATAATTTTTTTGAAGACATGAAGGCAAGATTTAAAATTGTACATTTTCTCTAGTTTACCAGGACAAGGCTGGTAATTCCTCTGGATTCATTTTAAGATTTCAAGGGAAATTCAGAAAATTGGAGGTGAACAAGTTAGTCTCGTAAGTGAAAGAGAAATAAATAGGTTTAATATGGAAGGGTTTGTCCCCTTACTATATAGATATTATAAATGATAATTAAAATGATTCCATCCAGACTTAAATAACTTAATAACTAGATCATCAATTTTTAACTTCATAGGGTAAAAAATGTTTGCTTTATAAAACTAAGCTGCAGTCATTGACTATCTGAACTGTAAGATGACGTATACATATAATCTACATGTATGTATACTGAGGGTCCTGGAGTAGTAGACAGGGAACTATTCATCCGTGAAACTGGATAATTTTGGTGTTCAATTTTCTAGAATTTCATTCATGAAAATTGCTCTTCTCTTGGTATTTAGTTATCTCCCTACTGTTCAATTCTTTAGACTGGGGATGTGGCAAATTTTAGGACTTCCTTGTTTTCTGGGTTGTTTTTTTTTTTGCATAGAACATTTAAGTTGTTGACTTTAATATTATGAGAAAAGAATGTTAACTTGCCCTTTGGATTAATTCATAATAAATATGATTTAATTTCAAGGAGTGAATTTAGCACTTTTCAAGCAAAACTCCTCAGATATTTTGATAGCTTTCTTCACAATTTTCTTTGGTAATAAAGAAATGCATATAGAGGCCCACAGTAAAAGCTAATGAGATGTGTTTGTGGCCCCATCATTTGCAAAGATGCATTGAGAGTATGTTGTTGTTAAGTGCTAACTGGTCTGTTTTGACTCATAGCAACCTTGCATTGGGTTTCTGAGGAGCAACTGATGATTTTAAACCACCAGCATCTAGGTTAGCAGTCCAGTGCTTATCCTACAGCACTACACTAGGACTATAGAACAAATAAAAATAGGAAGCTTCTTTTTTCTTTAATATTACTTAGAAAGTGTGTATTTATATTATGTGCATGTTTTAGGAAAACAACTTGCTTGAATAAGTATGGTGGTGGTTATGTGCCATGGAGTCAGTTCTCATAGCGACCCTGCATAAGGTTTCTGAGACTGTAATTCTTTATGGGAGCAGAAAACTTCGTCTTTCTTATGAAGAGCAGCTGGTAATTTTGAACTGCTGACCTTGAGGTTAGCAACCTGATTTGTAACCACTATGCTGTATAGGACTGCCTTTTCCTGTCTTCTGGCTAGTGTCTGGGATTTTTTAAAGATATTTTTATTTGGAATGGGAGAAATCTATTTATCTTCAAATATTTACATGGATAACCTGCCTTGTTTTCTATTTTTGTTATCCTATTCTGGTAGTTGGAGTCCTGGTGTGGTGCTATAGGATAAGCACTGGATTGATAACTACAAAGTCAGCAGTTCAAACCCACCAGCCACTCCTTGGAAACCCTATAAAAGGTTGCTATGAATCAGAACTAACTCAATGGCATTTATCAACAATATCACTCTGGTAGTTAGCCCTGGCCCCAATAACATCCAAATATATATTCTTTACCTTGCTCCATCATTGGTTTGAGATCAACAGAAATTTCAAAAGGTTTTTTAAATGTAGAGAATGTCAAACAGTCAGAAAACAGAATGTGAAATACAATATTTAGTTTTATAATTTTTATGACTTTTGCATAGACTAGAACTGATTAACTTTTTTTTCCTTACTGTTTAAGAAGAAATCCTTCCCAAGAATGGAGATTTCCTGGAAGTATATCATGAATGACTTGGAGCTACGAGACTACCTTCACTACCACATGTTTTGTCCAGTATCCCAAGCTGACATGATTGCTGCTTTCCCAGGAACTAACACCCCAGTGACTAAGCCTAAGTTATTTCAGAAAATTTGAAGCACCTAGATAGAGAAAACTCTGAACTGTAGAGAAGATGGGAACACAGAACTTGGAAATTAACTGAGTTATGATTATTATCATAGAGCTAACGCTTCTGGAAGGTTTTTCACGTTTGAGATAGATATAGACTTATTTCTATAGGGGAGCTGAAGATGGGGGAAGCCTGTTTGGAAATAGTTTTAGGAACATGGCTTTTTTACTGACTTGTTGACAATCAGGTACTGGGATGTGTTTTAACAATGTCCAAATTGATTTTTTTTAAAAAGGCAAAGAGCATGAAAACCAAGCATCAGTGACGTAGTATTTACAATCATCTTGGGCTGATTGGCAACATGTAAATAAAAATTCCTCTTATTTAGTGTTCAACTGTGATGATGAGAAGATGTATTCTAATTAAATAATAAGGTTAACAAAGAGCAACCACACACACACACACACACACACACACACACACACATTCCAAATTTAAAGCACCACCACACTGAACACTAGAGACCTGATCATCTTACTATGATTAAGAAAATACTTTTTAAAATCACTTCAGGGTTTCGAGTTCATTGTATCCATTCTACTTTCAGTCAGTTGATAGTAGGCCTATAGAAGTATCTATTAAAAGATAACCTACGGTTGCGATACCAGGGGCTCTGGTAGCGTAGTGGTTACGAACCGGGCTGCGAACCGCAAGGTCAGCAGTTCGAAACTACCAGCTGCTCCATGGGAGAAAGATGAGGCTTTCTGCTCCCGTAAAGATTTACAGCCTCGGAAACCCTGTACAGGGTCGCTATGAGTCAGAACCGACTCCACGCCACATAACAACATGGTTGCGATACTGCTAAATAAAAACTTTTATTAGGACAGTTGGCAGATTCCCTCTTTTACAACACCACTTAAAATGTGCCTCAACAGTTCCCTTGTTGCCAGTTTCTAAACAAAAATAGGAAAACTTGAGTGTTCACAGAACATGGTTGCCTGAGGACAAGGTTTACCCTTCCAGCTGGCTCATCCTGGCCTCCACATTATCACGTAGTCATCCCAAATTAGGCACCAAGTCACCCTTATCAAGAGTACATTTTGCAACAAAGCACAGCATTTCCTCTGGGTGACTGGAAAATTCAAGGGCCAGAATATTGGTCCAGAGTTAATGTGACGCTAATTCTGAACTTGTTTGTGACACCAGAGTGAATAAAATCTCAGATTTAGAAGTATTTGATGATGATTCTGTTCTAATAATGATAACCCAAAGAAAATTTGTCACCCAGTCAGCTCTTTCAAAGCAAAATTTTATCATACTATCATATGTCTTCAAGAACAAAATTGCCAGAAAAAGAAGTGAGTGAGAGAAATGGTTTTCTTAATGTTGTCATATTTTATAAATCATTCCATTTTGATATATTCATGTATTTGTTTATATTGCACTCTATTTCCATAAATGATCTACTGTGTAAATAGCTCTTTGAGTTCTTTAAATATTTATTTTTACACAGTTATTGATCTTTAAATAGTTTATATCAGTGCAATTTTAATTTTAATTTTTAAATTCTAATAAATATCCTGTTTTCCTTGGTTATACTTCTATATATATTGTTCAAACTTTTGAACTATTTTTTTGAGCTGTGTTTGCTACTTAATAAAGTACTCAGTGTTGAAGTGATTTGTTTTCAAGTAAGTCCTAGATATATTCTTCTAGAGCATCTGTGGGCAATCAGATGCTCATACATGTCTCAATATAGATTCTGTTTCTGGACAACAGATTCCCTGCTGTAAGAATTTTTTTCCCCAGCTATTGCTTTAAAATGCTGCTATTTTGCTGTTCACTTCATTGCACTTAAGTAAAAGAGATATTGTCAAAGGTGACAGAGATTTTTAAATATAGTTCTCTTATTTGCAATCATTAGTTTTCTATGTGAATGCTTTATGCAAATTGTTTTGTGCTTTTCTACTGTTAAAATAATATGAGTTGCAAACCAGTTCAATGGTCTCTGAAATAAAAGTGGTGGCAGACTCACTTGTCAATAGAACAGATGAGAAAATAAAGAAACAAATTGGTTTCATTTGAAAACTACCAAGATCTTCCTGGAACAATCTGCACTTTCAGTGTGGCATAGGGAACTCAGAGGATCTAACTGGGGTAAATTCTGGAAGTAATTGTCATATGTGAGGTATGAAGAGCCAAGGAACAGAGTGTTCCCAGATTTTAAAAGGAGCAATTAATTCTCCTTCCCTTTTATTCAAATTCATATGCTTCTGGTTCATGCCTTGCCTTCAGTATGAGGTAGAGAATTCCTGTTCTAAACCTAGGTCACCCCAAATGCTGAATACCTTTGAGAAAAGTCAAACTTTATAGTTCACTCTGCATAAAAAGGTATGTTCATGCTTTCTATAAAAATGAGAAAAAATATTTTCATTTGTTCTTGAAAACATAGGATATAAAATAACATAAGTAAACATGATGGAAAGAAAAAAAATGATAAAGAAAAAAGAAAAAAAAGATCTTGACAGTAATCTACTTGATTTATATAAGGTTAAAGATACTTAAAGGCATTTATGTAACTGGAAAGTTTACTACGATATAGGTGTGTATAATTTTGAAACCACTGTGATAAGAAGGAAGCTTTATTAAACATTGCCCTTTTCAGTTGGTTCAAAGTTCAGTACCATGGTTATAGTCCTTGATGCCATAATTGTTATGACAATTTGTAAATAGGTTTTTTAACCTTACAAGGTTTTTTTTGTTTTGTTTTGTTTTTTGCAGCTGGTGTGTAATATTGTATATGTTATATTAAATAAAGTATTTTATCATTTATTGATATGGATTTATGGTTTTGTATAATGTGAAAACAATTTGATGCAGAAGTATGCCTATGATAATTATTCATATCTTTCATTTCCTACTTTTCTTCTTGAATCTCATCTCTTTAGATTATCAGCAAAAATGAAGAAAGCAGTGCACAGTGTGTTATTCATTGGGCTGCTAGCTGCAAAGTTAGCAGTTCAAACCCTCAGTCACTCCTCGGGAGAAGGATGAGGCTCTCTGCTCCTATAAGTATTTACAGTCTTGAAACCCTATGAAGCAGTTTTACTATGTTCTATGGTGTAGCACTGCAGTATAAACCCTGGATTATGAACCATAAGGTCAGTTGCTCAAGCCTACTGGTTCCCCAGAAACCCTGAACAGGATTGCTATGAGTTGGACTGACTCAAAGGCACTAAAGCACATAGGGTCACTATGAGTCAGAATGGACTCAGGCAGTGGGTTTAGTTGCATGCACCTGAAGTTTCCAACATTCCTTAAAAATAGAATACAGTAAAAACAGTTTGGATATTTAGTACATTGTTTTCCCCTAAATGTTTCATCAGTACTTTGCTTAAAAAGATTTCTATCTTCATATTTTATTAATACCAGCATTGGAAAATAAACATGAAATCACAATTTGTAACGTATAACATTAACTCATTTAGTGAAAGCAAACTCTTCTTATACTCAAGTTTGTTTTCAGTACCTGCTGGCCATTCTTTGGCTTATATTAGAGAAGAAATGGTATGTGTGAGATATGTAGGGAATCCTAATTTTCTTAGTAGCGATGCATTGACTGAGCCAGAGTGGTTTCTTTTGCAGTCCTGCAATGGCTTATGTCCAAATCTTTCAAATATCCAAAGATATGTGTTCTTTTTATCTAAAAAAAAAAAAAAAAATAGTGAAACAAATATCTATTTCAAAACCTTTGCCACATCAACTATTTTTATATGTACAGTTCAGTGACATTAATTACATTACTGTATTTTGCAACAATCACCACTGTTGCCAAACTTTTTATTATTCTTAATGACACTTTGTACTCTGTAAGAAATAATTCCCCCACTTTTCCTTCTCACCCACCCCTAGTAAACTCTGGCCTTTAGGTATTTGCGTTTTCTAGGTAGTCCATAGTGGTGGTGGTGTGCCGTGGAGTCATTTCTGACTCAGAGTGGCACTGCATATGGTTTCAGATGGGGTTTTATGGGACTAGAAAGCCTCATCTTTCTCCCATGGAATGACTGGTAGTTTTGAACTGTTGACGTTGAGGTTAGCATCCCGACTCATAACCAATATAATGGGATAAAACAGCATTTGCCCTTTTGTGTCTGATTTATTTTGCTTAGCATAGTGTTTCCAGGTTCATTCATTTCATAGCATGTACTTAGGATTTCATTTCACTTTATGACTGTTTATTCATTTATGTTTTGATAAACACTTTGATTGCTTCCACCTTTTGATTATTGTGAATAATGCGGCAGTGAACATTGACGTACAAGTATTGGTTTGAGTCCTTGTTTTAATTCTTTTGAGTATATATAAATATACCTAGGAAAGAAGCTGCTGAGTCATAAGGTAGGTCTGTTTAACTTTTTTTCCAAACTCTTTTCCACAGTGGTTGCACCATTTACAATCTCACAATCAATGTATGAGAGTTCCAATTTTCCACATCCTCAACACTTCTCATTTTCCTTTTTTCTTTCTTTTTGCTTCTGAAAATAGCCACAAATACAGACATCCTTAAGGAGGTTTTAAAAAAAAAATTCTGCATGTTCATAAAACAATGGAAAAATTTCCAGGATGTTACAAAAATTCTGATTACTATTTTATAGAAACAGTTTGAATGTTGTGTTATTTCCATTGCAGGAGTCTATTGACAATTACCTTGTTTCTTTCTAAAGCATCAATGTAGCATTCCTACATTTCAAATTATCAAGAATTTGACTCTGAAAAGCTAATAAAATAGGAAGTAATGAAGTGATACACATTTGTTGGGGGTTTAAATTTTGGTTTGCATTTTCAGTGAGATGAGTAAATATGTGTATGTTGGAGCTCCTTGTAGCGTAGTGGTTACGAATCGGGCTGTGAACCTTAAGGTCAGCGGTTCGAAACTACCAGCCGCTCCGCGGGAGAAAGATGAGGTTTTCTACTCCCGTAAGGATTTACACCCTCGGAAACCCTGTACAGGGTCACTATGGGTCGGAACTGACTCGACGGCACTTAACAACAACAACAAATATGTGTATATAGTATTTAAATATATTAAAACACTGAACAGGAAGGGAATTGAGTGTCTCAGCCAGGAAACTGAGTTATGCCAAGTGCATAACTGTGGTGTGGAGGTAACAGCAGACAGCTGATGAGGAACAAATATAAAAACACCAGAAAATGAATTTCTGCCCAATAATATTTTGCTCTGCTATAATGTTTCAAATTCTACAATTGATTGTCATCTTGTGTTCTCTCCTTGAAAATTGTCATGTTTTAATGATTTCTGATGAGAGAATGCATTAACCCATTGATAACTAGTTATCTTTAGATCAAAATAAAATATTAATTTCTTTAGACAGTTTGATTCTGGATCACAGGACTAGATATGGAAAGATCTAGATCTTGGCTTCAGTATATAGTGACCCTGTATAAGACTTCCAAGGAACAGCTGGTGGGTTTGAACTGTCTAGTGTTCAGCCTAGAAGATATAATTCTAAAACCCGAACTGTCCAGAAATAGTGAGTTAAGTATTCAATAAGGCAATATAGATAAATATATGATATATACATGGACAATAGATATAAGGAAAGGAAAAGAAAGAAGGAAGGAAAGTAGAGTAAGAAAATAATGATGAGTGGTGTTATCAGAAGAATCCCTGATGGTACAGTGTTTAAGCACTCATCTACTAAACAAAAGTTGGTGGTTTAACCCATTGGTTTTGTGAGAGAAAGATGTGGCAGTCTGCTTCCATAAAGATTTACTGCCTTGGAAACCCTATGGGGTAGTTCTACTGTTCTATGGGGTTGCTGTGATTTGGAATTGGGTGTTATCAGCCTAGTTAATTAATTTAAATATGGTTATTTTTGGATTATGGTTTCTGTTTAGTGGCCAATATATCTGAATCAAAAATGAAACATCAAAACCAAATCACATAAAAATGAATCAAACATCAGAGAAAGAAAGTATTCAAATTATAAATGATTTTTTTCCCCACTAACAGACTTATAAGGGTTTCAGCCTACCTGATTCAAACTTAAAGTCTAAAATGAATAAAAAGCAGAACATATTACAAACAAGACTTGGAGATTTCATATATATCCTGGTCAGAAGACTGTTGCCTTCCTTTGACTTTTAGTGGAAATGCACTTTATAAACTTAGAGAAAAAGTCAGCATAGCAAATAAACAGTGCTTCTCACAGGCCAGAGCAAGCTAGTTCAGGGAGGTGAAGGGATGGGCATCTGCTTCTCAGTGAACTCAGAGCTGTCTCTTAGACACTCCCTTGTAGGTAAACAGCAGAACTCAGCCTGATGAGTCACTGATGTTATCAGACTTGAGGATTGTGTTCTTCTCAAGTTGCTTGACAAGTCAAGACTCCAGAGTCCACAGTTACAAAATGGGAGGGTGTCCAAAGTACCCAGAGAGTTCTCTCATCCTGTTTCCTTTCCATGTGTGCCTGAGGTATGAAAGAGAGAATGCCAGTGTTAACATCTACTAAGAGGAGCAGCCAGTGCAGACCCCCACTTGGCTGGGATCATAGACAGCCTAGAAAGGAAGTGATGTTAGATATCATGTAGCATACCCCCTAATAAAGAACTGCAGGCCCAAACTTGCAGATGAATAGATCATTGAAACCTGTTGTTGTCATTGTTGTTAAGTGCCATTGAGTCATTTCCGACTCATAGCGACCTTATATAGGGTTTCTGAGGAGAAGCTGCTAAGCTTGAACAACAGACCTTGCAGTTCAAAGTGACCTTGCAGTCCAGCGCATTAACCCTTAGTGTTACACCAGGACTCACTGAAGCCTAGAAGATAGAATTCTAAAAACATAACAGTCCAGCAATCATTCCTCTTTGCCCTTGCTTGAATATTAGTAGGGTGGGACATTCTCAATTTAGTCTTGAATCCTCCATCCTGGGGAAGCCTTAAGTTACCAGCAAATAGGGAAGGAAGGCTGAACACTCTAACAGAGGGAAGCCTTAATCAACATGTATCAGATGCCATATTCTTGAGCTACATTAATTCTCACTTTCTGAGGGAATCAAAGTTAAAACTATGCTAAACAGAGAGAGGCGGGATTTGATGGTGGCTAGGGTAGAGATGCAGTGAAGTTTGCCGACAGCCATAACACAGAATACCAGGCAAAGCAGATCCAGGGCAGAGCTCCAAAACTAGGAAACACAGAGTTAGGAATATTTTTAAAGTTTGAAGGCTTATAGCTAGTAAAACTTGAAGCTGAAATAAGAAATTTTGACCTTTTGAATCTGCCAAGCTCAGAGGCCCAGAGTTGACATCTTGGGTGAGACCAAATGGCAAGACCAAGCAAGGGAGCAGAAACACCATGGAAAAACACCGCGGGAACCTTGGAGCAAAGGTGGACAATACACTTTGTCGATTTTGCTTTGTTCTGGATTACTTTTTTTTTTTTTTTTGGTACCTGGTCATTGGTTCCCCCACTGTTTGTGCATCTCCATTTTGGTGCTAGAGGAGGAGGGCCTAAACAAGTGGACACAACCCACCCTCACCACTGGTGAGTTCTTCTGCCATGCATGCACACAGATACTCAGCCCAAGAGCAGGACTTGAACTTTTTTTTTTTTTGAAGTATGGGAAAGGCCAGGACAAGGTTGTAGAGAGGGAAAGAGAGTTTAAAAATAAAACAGCCCAAAAATTAAATTAAAGCCTGAGGTATAGCATAACAAACAATACTGGCATCTTGAAATCTCTCAGGCAGCTTTGAAAGGAAGAAGCTGAAGAGAGGACATTAAAGTCATACTCGTTTTAGGCTACATAATTTTTATTTTTTGAATTTTTGTTTTTTTCTTCTCTCCCTCATTTCCCTTTTCTGTGATCATAGATGGCAGTATTCAGACTAGTTTTTGTTGTTGTTTTCCTTGTTTTTTGTTGCTGGTATTATTTTGCTGATTTATGCTCCACCTTCTACCTTTGGGGGACTCTGTCTCTCCCTATATTACCCAAGAAGAGTCATCAACTGCTGCCATATAGTCAAGCTACAATCACACTCTACAAAACACCAAAATCCAGGCAAGAACCAATACCAACTTCCATATACCAGGTAGGCAGACAACACCTGTGGAAGTTACTCTGAGTTAAGCAATTAGAAGAGTGAAAAGGGAAGCCCAAATCCTGATCACTTCTGCCTGGAAGCAATCAGAAAGCATAAAAAATACCAAAACACGTACTCAATTAAGTATTAAGGCCACAGATAAACACTAAACATGTCCAAGAAGCAGAATCAGATGACCATATCAGCACATGTCCAGAAACAAGATAAAATGACTGAGACAAATGACCTAGAGGTAGACCTGGACTCTATTCTGGAAGGAGGGCAGGCCTTGGAAATGCTTGAGAAGGAATTCAGAAAAATGATTATGAAATGTTTCAAAACACTTTACAATCGAGTTTAGAATAATAAGGAATAAGTCAGGAAAGCACTACAGGAACAATCAAATAAGATAGATACAGCATTGGAAATAATTCAAAACCTACAGAAACAGATCAAAATGATCAGTAATAGAATATCAGAAATACACCATAGTATGAAAGGGCAAAGAATTAGAATAAAAGAGAAGGAAGGCAGAACCAGTGAGCTAGAAGACAAATCTCTCAAAACCACTAAGATAGAAGAGAAAACAGTAAAAAAAATAAAAAAAATCTGAAGAAGGTCTAAGATTCATGTTGGACAACATGAAGAGAAATAACTTGAGAATTATCAGCATTCTAGAACAAGAAGAATCACACAAATCCACAGAGGAAACAGTTGAAGAACTACTGGAAGAACATATCTCTAACGTCCTGAAAAGTAAAAAGATAAACATTCAAGAAGCTCAACCAACCCCAGGAAGGATAGACCCCAAAAGAAAATCACCAAGACATATGATAATCAAGCTCTCCAAAATCAAAGATAAGGAAGCACTCCTGAAAGCAACTAGGGAAAACAGAAATGTTACATACAAAGTCAAGCAAGTCAGATTAAGCGCAGATCTCTCAGCAGAAACCATGAAAGCAAGAAGGCAATGGGAGACATATATAAAACCCCGAAAGAAAAAAATTGCCAACCAAGAATCTTTTATCCAGCAAAGCTATCAATCAAATATGACAGTATAATCAAAACATTCCAGAATAAACATAAGCTAAGGCATTCTGCCAAAGCCAACCCTGTGCTACTGAACATCCTAAAGGGAGTTCTGTGGACTGAGAACCAACAAGAACAGCAACAACCAGAGATTGACATACGTGGCAGCACCTCCCAGAATTAAATCGACAGAAGGAAAAGTCAAGAACAGAACAAAACTATAAGAACAAACTCAGAGAATCTGGAAGGTCAGTCTATGATCAAAACAACTACAATGTAAAAGAAGGTAAACATGTGGACGAGAGATCCAGGTGGTGACAAGGTCAGGTAGATTACAGGATCAAATAGGCTGTACTAAATGGAGAGAAAAGTTAATGGATTATAAGGCAACCTCAAAGAAAATTAACATTTCATTATATACCAAGAAAATGAAAATCCAAGAAGAACATGGAAACGTTAAAACTATGAGGGACTCACAAGAAAGAACACAAAAAGCATGAACTCAACAAGGGAAGACACACAGAACAAAGAAAGCAGCAACACTACAAAAAACCCAAACATATTGGCAGCAATTAATCCATACCTATAGATAATTATACTGAATGTAAACTGATTAAGTGCACCTGTTAAGATACAGAGAGTGGCAGAATGGATAACAAAACAAGGTCTTTCAATATGCTGTCTGCAAGAGACACATCTCACACACAGAGACAAAAACAGATTAAAAGTCAAAGGATGGAAAAAAATATACCAAGCCAATTGCAATAAAAACCTAACAGAGGTGGTCTCTGATAAAATAAACTTTATGGCAAAAACTAGCATAATAGATAAAGATAGACATTATGCCATGATAAAGGGGCAATTGAACAGGATGATATAACTATAATAAATATCTATGCTCCCAATGAAAGAGCTCCAGAATATATCAAACAAACTCTAATAGATTTAAAGAAAGAAACAGATGAATCTACAATAATAGTAGGTGATTTTAATACACCACTTTCAAAAATGGATACAACAACCAGAAAGAAACTTGACAAAGACACAGAAGAACTATACAACACAATCAGCCAACT
Organism: Chrysochloris asiatica; assembly: GCF_000296735.1. Classification (NCBI taxonomy): domain Eukaryota; kingdom Metazoa; phylum Chordata; class Mammalia; order Afrosoricida; family Chrysochloridae; genus Chrysochloris; species Chrysochloris asiatica. The sequence goes on from NW_006408613.1 coordinate 720,080, forward strand.
GGACCGCATAGATTTGTGCAGAGCATTCAACCCAACAACTGCACAATACACATTCTTTTCCAGTGCATATGGAACATTCTCCGGAATAGATCATGCCTTAGGCCATAAAACAAATCTCCATAAATTTACAAATATCAAAATACTACAAAGCATCTTCTCAGACTACAATGCTATTAAATTAGAAATCAATAATAGGAAGACCAAGGAAATCAAGTCAAACACATGGAAACTGAATAACACCCTGCTGAAAAGTGACTGGGTATTAGAAAAAATTAAATGTGAATTCACAAAGTTCCTAGAAACAAATGAGAACAAAAATACAACATACCAAAATCTTTGGGACATGGCAAAAATGGTGCTGAGTGGACAATTTATTGTAATAAACACACACATCCAAAAAGAAGAAAGAACCAAAATTAACATATTAACACAGCATTTGCAACAATTAGAAACAGACCAACAGAGGGAACCTACAGCCACCACAAGAAAAGAAATAATAAAGATTAGAGCAGAAATAAATGAGATAGAAGACAGAAAAACTATACAAAGAATCAACAGGACAAGAAGCTGGTTCTTTGAAAGGATTAACAAAATTGACAGACCATTGGCAACCTAACAAAAGAAACGAGGGAGAACACACAAATAACATGCATTAGAAACCACATGGGCGATGTCACAACGGAACCAAAGGAAATCAAAAGGATAATAACAGAATACTATGAAGAGTTGTACTCCATAAAAATTGAAAACTTAGAAGAGATGGATACATTTTTAGATAAACACGACCTACCAAAACGTACACACAGTGTACTAGAAAACCTGAACAGACCCATAAAAAAAAGAAGAAATTGATTCAAATCATCAAAAGACTCCCAACCAAAAAAAGTTCACGCCCAGATGGCTTCACTGGTGAGTTCTACCAAACATTCAGGGAAGAGTTGTCACCAATTCTACTCAAATTATTCCAGAATATAGAGAAGGATGGAAAACTTCCTAATATATTTTATGAAGCAAGCATAACCCTCATATCAAAACCAGGGAAGGCCATCACTAAGAAAGAAAATTATAGACCAATAACCCTCATGAACGTAGATGCAAAAATTCTCAACACAATCCTAGCCAACAGAATCCAGCAAAACATCAAAACAGCATCCAGAATCTTCTGAGGTGGCAAATTTCCACTTGAAAGGACGGGCAGACCAGCCTGAAGTGGCTAGAAGAAAAGAAGATAATTCTTGAAAGTAAGACAGACAGGAAAAATACAAAACAATATAGGCAGACCTACTGATTACTATAAGAACAAGCAAGTTGCTTGCCCAGGAGACATCAAGGCAAGTGGTTGGGTCCCCTCAGAGCAAACCCCCTTCCAAGACTAAGAGTCAATGGGAATGCATGCTCTGAGATTGGTGACCATGTTCGTCACCAATAAGGGAAAGTGAGGGAAAAACAGCAATGAAGCTGAGAGCTAAGCCCTACAACATTCAATAGACTACTGTGAATCCGGTGGAGACCTGGTTGTCCAGCAGGACCTGGGGACTCTTGGGCCCAGAGTCAGTGACATAGCCACAGAGGACTAGAGTGGAGAGTGAAGCATCCAGCTGATAAGAAGAGAGGGCATATGCACAAGAACACCCACACTTGCAGATAATACCCACTTGACCTGGCTTCAATGACTGGCTGATCAGAGCTCAATTAGAAGAAGAAAGAGGAAAAAAACAGTAATCTGATAAAATTTGATGAACTTGACCAACACCTATGGATTCAATAGCTCAAAAGAGGAAACAAATGTTTACAGCAAGGATCATTCCCACCTCCTCCATACACAGAATAGACAGGGGTGGACAACTTGGACATTGGCTACCCAAAATGGGGGGCTACAAAGGCAAGAAGTGAGTGGCTTACAAGCTTTCAAGAGGGAACCTAGATCCAGAAGGCATGGAGGAAGTTAGACTCTCCACTGAATAGTATCCGATCTGTCTAGTCAGTGCTAGTGAAAGGAAATGGGGATAGGTCTCTTTTGATATAATAGTGAATAATTGTTATCAGGACTAATTGTGAGCATTGGAAATGTAACGGTAGATGTTTTGTAGCAAGGAGGGGAGTGATTAACTTTGCAGTCTAGGAGCGGAGGTCCCTGGGACCATCAAGGGAGAAGAATGGAGAGCCGGACCCCACCCGGAGAAACAATGACCTCAGAGATGGAGGCAGAGATGATGACGTGGAGAGATGGAGCAGGTGGGGACTTTAGACCCAGACAGGGAGAGGGGCTGTGTGCTGACGACCGGGGCTCAGACTTGTAGGGTATACCCTTTGGTTGGTTGATGATGCATGGATGGGATTGTAACCATGACAATGAAACAATGTATGATAGGATGAATGTAAAACTAATGTTCTCCCATATAAACTATCATATAATTCACAATAAAATACCTAAAAAAAAAAAACAAAAAACTGGGCTAAACACATGAGCATTTAAATGCATGATTTGACAATTTTTCATTTGCCCTAAATTAACATCTTGAATGGGGAAGATCATGTGGTCAGGATTCTAGATGGCTAGAAGTTCTTTTGTTTTCTTAATTATTTTTTCTCTGACATGACAGAAATTGATGGAGTAAAGTTTTAACCCTACACCTAGGATGACCCAAATGACAAAAGTCTGTTATTATAATGTGGAATGACAGAGGAGAATGCATTTTTTTGGGAAATGTAACTCTTCCTACACATCTTCAGCAGAAACCTTACTAAATGTTATATATTTAATATTCCATGTAAGGCTGACTGCAATCTGTGAGGATCATCATTCTACATTTGAAGGAACTATAGTGTGGAGAGATTTAGTACCCTGCTCAATAAAGTGGAGGAATCAAAATTTAATTCAAAATCTTCCTGCTTTCAAAGTTAGCTCTATCTGTACAATGCTGATGTCTGTTGTTATTGTTGTTAAGTGCTGTCAAGTTAGTTTCAACTCATAGTGACCATGTATAGGGTTTCCAAGTGCTTTATCCCACAGCACCACACCAAAATTCAACGCTGGTGTACAAGGAGAATTAAGTGCCAACCAGACTGTTTTAAGAGACTTTCTTACATTCTCAAGGGTATAAACTCAAGGGTATAAACTCAAATTCAACAAGTCAAACTCAAATTTAAGCAGAACTCTGGATTAGCACTGGACTTCTAACCACAAGGTCGGCAGTTCAAACCCACCAACTTCTCCTCAGAAACCCTATACATGGTCATTGTGAGTCAGAACCAAAGTGGTGACACTTAACAGCAACTGACAGAAGCTGCCACTCCTGGATTACTTACAGGACTCACATTATCATATTCTGAGGGACTCAGGTGAGGTTGGATTGCTTCAATGATGACAACAGTGCCTCAACATCTCAGATAGTAGACATTTCAAAATAGTATGCCAATCAGTCATATCTGGAAATATCTAAGTATAGTTCAATGCTCATGATTCAGTTCCTGTTCCAATTTTATACATATTTTTATACATATACATATTTAAAAAAATAGGAATAAAGAAAAGACCTCTGGGAAAACAAATTACCCCATATTAAGTCAGGCCAGCATTGATTCGGGCCAAATCTAAGCAAATAAATGAATTGTTGTAGCACTTGTTTCATGAAATACAGTTGTAAATTCAAAATACAGCACTTCATGTCTACCACAGAAATGTAAGGTTACACAAGAAGTTCTAAAGACTTATAAATCATATCAGAGAAGTCTGGAGAAAGTAAGGTTATTTCAATTAGTGACTAACTTATCTTTAAATTGACTCCTGGAGTGCAGCTGCAGGATCAGCATCAGACTGCTAAACACAAGGTCAGCAGTTCACACCCACTATACACTCCTCTTGTGGCGCTGTGGGTTAATGTGCTGAACTGCAAGGTGGGTTTGAACCATAAGGTCAGTGGTTCAAATTCACCAGCAGCTCCCTGGAAACCCTATAGAAGATTATTATGAGTCAGAACCGACTCCAAGGCACTTAGCAATAACTGTGAAGTATGGCACAGTGTTGGGTTTGTAAGAATTATTTTTGCTTTTTCTAAAATTCATTTTTAGCAATAATAAAAGAAAAGGCCAAGATATGCACATCCAAAATATTGTCTCACACCTTCTTGATTGCATTCCAAGGCTACATAGAGATTATTTTGTTGCAGGTAGAAGAGAAGCCAAGTCAACTGTTAACACTTTCACCTTGTAAGTACTCAGGAAGGAAGCATTACTCACCTTTTCCTGTTGATTCTTGGCTGAATGAACAAGCCTATCTTGAAGGTTGAAGGAAGTCATTGCTCCACTCTTCCCATCATTACTCATGGATTGCTTCCGTAATGCTAGCCATTGGTCACAGGATGTATTTATGTGGTAAGCACAGCCAGCCACAGTGGTTCATAATGTCAGGAATTCTGCCAAGTAGAGATTCTTTTCCAAGGAAAATACTTTTAACCATTTTTTAACAAGCATTTCAACAGAGATCAAATTCTATACAGTGAATAAGAAGTATTAGCATCCTTTATAGCATCCTGGTGTGGCATTGTAGGATAAGCACTGGACTGCTAACTGCAAGTTCTGCAGTTCAAACCCACCAGCTGCTCCTCAGAAAATAGACAGGCTCACTATGAGTCAGAACCGACTCAATGGCACTTAAGAACAACAGCAGTATACTGTATACAAAGTATAGTGGGTATAGAACGAAATAGAAGTTTCATAAAAGCCAGGCTCTTTAGATCCACCATAGTGGATGAGATGCAGTATACATACTAGCTGCTTGATCTGGGGGGAAACATGCATTTTCAGTTTCCTTTATCAGTTAAAGAGGGTGAAGAATGTACTTAGAGGCACTATAATAACAACTATGAGGAAAGCACAGGAACAGGCAGGATTTCATTCTGTTGTACATAGGGCCTCTGTGAGTCAGAACCAACTCGATGGCACATCACAACAACAACAACAACAACAACAAGTTCAAAAGAGGGGGATATGTAGTGCTATAGCTTGCCTTCCTTGAAAGACATTCTGGTTTAATTCCTGGCCAAACTACTCGTGCACAACCATCATCTTGTTGTTGCTGTTAAGTGCGATTGAGTCAGTTCTGACTCATAGCCACCCTGTATATGGTTTCCAAGGAGTACCTGGTTAGCTTGAACCACCAACCTTGCAGTGCAAACCGACTTTGAAGTCCAGCGTATTAACCCACAGCACCACACCAGGACTCCTATCTCTTAGTGGGGACTTATGAGTTGCTATGTTGCTGAAAATGTTTCAGAGGAACTTCTATAATGAGACAGACTAAGAAGCAAGATCTGTCTATCTGTTTCTATAAAATTAGGCAATAAAATAAATCCTCATAGATCTCCATGATCCAATCTCAGTATGCATGGAATTGCTATGAGCTAAGGGTTGGTTTGACTTGATGGCAGCTAACAATAGTACACAACAACATGTAGTTAGTCTTAGCTATTATGATTTTAACTGCACTAGTTCCTTAGTGATGTATTTGTAGATAGATAGATAGATAGATAGATAGATAGATAGATAGATAGATAGATAGATAGATATTAGGGAGCACAGTGGCTCCACAGGATAAACACTGGACTGTGAACAACAAAGTCCACTGTTCAAGCCCATTAGATGCTTATAGAATGATGAGGCTTTCTACTCACATGAAGATCTAAAGCCTTAGAAATCCTATACAGGGTCACTATGAGTTGAAACTGACTCAATGACACTTAACAACAAAGTATTGCTACAAAATCATAAATGTTCATTAAATATATCAAAATTTTGTCAGCTATGTCTATATACTTCTGAAGCCGTCATTTCTATCTTTCTAAGCACTGGACTGTCATCTGCAAGGTTGGAGGTTCAAACCCACCAGCCACTCCTTGGAAACCCTGTGTGGGATTGCTATGAGTGAGAACCAACTTGACGTAGGCTCTTAACAATAACAATAATCCTTCCCTGAAGAATTCTGCTTTTTCATTTGCACCATGTCAAAGTTGCAGTTTGGGCATCCTAGAACTCAAATTGTGTAACTATTATATGTCCTTTGAATTATGGGAACAAAAAGAAGTCTAAAGGGGCAAGATTAGGGCTGTAGGGTCAATGAGATAAAATTTCCTAATGAAATTCTCATAGGATAGCCCTTGCTACCCCTGAAGAATGAGCTGGTGCATTGTTATGATGGAAACATTCCTCAGTGCAAATTCCCTGGCTTTTTTTTCTCACCAATTTTTCAACTTCCTTAAATTTTCTTCATAAGAAGCCCCTGTTATCATCCTATGGCCTTTGAGAAAAATCTATCAAAATTGCTCCCTTGCAATCTCAACCAACAGTTGGCATAAACTTCTGATGTAATTTCTCTGTCTTGAATTTTAACTGGCCCAGCTGATACCCTTAGAAGCCACTATTTTGAATGGATCATTTTTGAAGGCACCTTAACAAGACTAATTCAAGTATATTACTGAGAGAACTTGTCTGCAGGTATCGACTAATCAGAGACATATCTGAACTTGTTTCTTTGGTATAATGCCATTCTTGTATGAACTGGAACCCTACTAGCAATACTTTTTTTTTTTTTTAAGTTTTTATTGTGAATTGAGTGAAAGTTTACAGGGCGGATCATCAGTTTTGCATTCAACAAGTCATATACTTTGTTTCATTACAATGATTGTAATTGCCTCCATGCACCATCAGTTAACAGTATTTCTTTCTATTCATTTTAGCTCTTTTTTTTTTTCTTTCTCTTTTTTAAACATTCAGGTATATATAATAATTTACACCACCAAAGAGCACATTCTGCAAGTCTGCATCCTGGCTGCCTGCTCTCAGTCCCTCTCTTATCATGAATCCAGAGTCCTCAGCTGCTCCCTGTCCCCATCTCTGCCTCCATCTCTGGTGTCATTGCTTCTCTGGATGAGGTCCCTAATTCCACTTGTGCTCTTTTCCCTTTATTTTCCTAGGGCCTTCTGTTTCTTGACTGTAAGATTAACTACTCCCTGTTTTTGTTACAAAACTTGTACCTTTACAGTTGTGACAGTCGCAATTAGTCATGATAACAATTACTATTCAATCATAAGACTCTTATCCTCACCTCTTTTTACCAGACCCATCTAGACAAGATGAAAACTATTCAGTGGGGACTTTATCTTTCCCCACATACTCTTAAACTAAACTCCCTCTTGAAACCTTGTAAGCCAGTCACTTTGTGGCTTTATTGCCCCCTCATTTTAGGTAGCCAATGTCTAAGTTGCCCATCCCTATCTAACCTGTGTACAGAGGGGATAGCATTGATAGTTGATGTGAAGACTCCTTCCTTCTTAGTTAATGTTTTGAGCTACTACATCCATGAATATAAGTCAAGTTCATCAAATTGTAGCAATTTACATTTGTTTTCTTTATCAAAAATTGTTTTCTTGTTTATGTTCTTCCAGTCAAGTTATGATTATCAAGCCATCATAGCAATACTTTTTGATTTACCCTTGTGTGTGTGTGTGTAATTCATTAATTTGCCTAAAATATTTCTAAACCAGTTTTCATTTTCAGGTTGCCATTATTTTGGTAACAGTCAATGTCCATAAATTATTGACTTTACTTTATTAGAGGTCTTCTAGCATTCACAGATCAAGAATATGGGATTTGCTAATCACCTGTGGCTTTTGCTTGTTATTATCCTTTCCAGAAACTACTTTCAGCAAAGGAAGAATTAATGGTAATTGTTCCAGTGGATTGGTCTAATTTCAAAAAAGAGAACGAGTAAGAAAGTAAGCACTTTTGTTTTGTTTTGTTTTTCCTGAGCTATTGAAAATACCATAGGAATTCTGAAGAAATAATTGGAATTATTGATCAGATACATAGAAATCTATAAACTATAGCATTGTAGGATAAGCACTGGATTGCTGACCACAAAATTCACAAAGTTAAAACCTATGAACTGCTCCTTGAAACTCTATACAAGATCAGGATGAGTCAGAACTGACTCGATGGCACTTAACAACAAGAGCCAAAGACAGAGCAACAGTGCCATATTGTTGTTGTTGTTGTTGTTGTTGTTGTTATGTGCCGTGGAGTCAGTTCCGACTCATAGCGACCCTGCACAGGGTTCCCAAGGCTGTAAAACTTTATGGGAGCAGAAAGCCTCATCTTTCTCCCGCGGAACAGCTGGTAGTTTCAAACTGCTGACCTTGAGGTTAGCAGCCCAACTCGTAACCACTATGCTACCAGAGGTCCTTAACAGTACCATATACTCATCTAAAATTTAAAAGTTTACAATCTACCACACCCACTGCTGTCTAATGAATTCCACATCATAGCGATCGTATAGGATAGAGTAGAAGTGTTCCTTAGGGTTTCCTTAGGAAAGTTTTGCAGATTCAGAGTGTCATATCTTTCCCCAAAGGAGTGGTAAGAGGGTTTGAGACACTAAACTTCAGGTTAACAACTCTACAACAGCTTAACCCTCTGTGTCACTGGGGCTCCTGTGGTTCTCCTATAATGTTTCTCTCTCTCTCTCTCTCTCTCTCTCTCTCTCTCTCTCTCTCTCTCTCTCTATATAT